>NC_057814.1:614663278-614676982 GCF_018294505.1 Triticum aestivum
GTGTTCTTTTGCTTTTTCTTTTTATTTGTTTATTTTCTTTTCTGTTTTATTTCATTTAAAAGTATTTAGGTATTTTATAAAAATGTGTTTTCTCCACCATAATTACCAGTGTATTATTTGGCACCCACCGAACATTTTTGTTCAAATTTTTGAAAACTTTTATTTTCCACTTTGATTTTAATTGAAGTTTGAACTAGGAGTTTGAAAAGAAATTTGATGCAATTGTGATCAAGCCCTGTTTAGCAACATGATTAGCTTAATCACAGGAAGTTACTGTAGCATGATTCTCGGGGTGTTACAAGGGGCAGCAAGGCACGTATTGTATTGTTGCCATCGAGGATAAAATGATGGGGTTTATATCATATTTCTTGAGTTTATCCCTCTACATCATGTCATGTTGCTTAATGTGTTACTCTGTTCTTATGAACTTAATACTCTAGATGCATGCTGGATAGCGGTCGATGTATGGAGTAATAGTAGTAGATGCAGAATCGTTTCGGTCTACTTGACACGGACGTGATGCCTATATTCATGATCATTGCCTTAGATATCTTCACAACTATGCGCTTTTCTATCAATTGCTCGGCAGTAATTTGTTCACCCACCGTAATACATGCTATCTTGAGAGAAGCCACTAGTAAAACCTATGGCCCCCGGGTCTCTTTCTTATTATATTACATCTCTTTTATTTACATTGCATCTCGTTTACTATTTTGCAATCTTTACCTTCCAATCTATACAACAAAAATACCACAAATATTTATCTTACTATCTTTATTAGATCTCACTTTTGCGAGTGGCCGTGAAGGGATTGACAACCCCTTTTATTGCGTTGGTTCCAAGGTTCTTGATTGTTTGTGCAGGTACTAGGTGACTTGCGTGTAGTCTCCTACTGGATTGATACCTTGGTTCTCAAAAACTGAGGGAAATACTTACACTACTTTGCTGCATCACCCTTTCCTCTTCAAGGGAAAACCAAAGCATGCTCAAGAGGTAGCAAGAAGGATTTCTTGCGCCGTTGCCGGGGAGATCTATGCTCAAGTCAAGACATACCAAGTACCCATCACAAACTGTTCTCCCTCGCATTACATTATTTTCCATTCGCCTCTCGTTTTCCTCTCCCCCACTTCTAAAACGATTTTCAAAAACCTTTGCCTTTTCTTCGCCTCTTTTCCGTTCGCCTCTTTCCGCTTGCTTTTTGTGTGCTTGTGTATTGGATTGATTGTTTGTCACGATGGCTCAAGATAATACTAAATTATGTGACTTTTCCCATACCAACAACAATGATTTTATTAGCACTCCGATTGCTCCTATTATCGATGCTGAATCTTGTGAAATTAATGCTGCTTTGTTGAATCTTGTCATGAAAGATCAATTTTCTGGCGTTCCTAGTGAAGATACCGCTACCCATCTAAACAACTTCGTTGAATTGTGATATGCAAAAGAAGAAAGATGTGGATAATGATATTGTTAAATTGAAGCTATTTCCGTTTTCTCTTAGAGATCGTGCTAAAACTTGGTTCTCTTCTTTGCCTAAAAATAGTATTGATTCATGGAATAAGTGCAAAGATGCTTTTATCTCTAAGTATTTTCCTCCCGCTAAGATCATCTCTCTTAGGAACGATATTATGAATTTTAAGCAACTTGATCATGAGCATGTTGCACAAGCTTGGGACAGAATGAAATTAATGATACGTAATTGCCCTAAACATGGTTTGAATTTATGGATGATTATACAAAAAATTTATGCCGGATTGAATTTTGCTTCTAGAAATCTTTTAGATTTGGCCGCGGGAGGCAGTTTTATGGAAATCACTTTAGGAGAAGCTACTAAACTCCTGGACAATATTATGGTTAATTATTCTCAATGGCACACCGAAAGATCCACTAGTAAAAAAGTTCATGCTATTGAAGAAATCACTTATGAATTTTTTTCTAATAAAAGTGTTTCTTCTGATCCTAATGATATGCCTTTGTCCACTTTGATTGAGAATAATAATGAATCTATGGATGTGAATTTTTTTGGTAGGAACAATTTTGGTAACAACGCTTATAGAGGAAATTTTAACTCTAGGCCGTTTCCTAGTAATTCCTCTAATAATTATGGTAATTCCTACAACAACTCTTATGGAAATTTTAATAAGATGCCCTCTTATTTTGAGACTAGCGTTAAAGAATTTATGAATTCACAAAAGAATTTCAATGCTTTGCTTGAAGAAAAATTGCCTGAGATTGATGAGTTGGCTAGGAACGTGGATAGAATTTCTCTTGATGTTCATTCTTTGAAATTTAGATCTATTCCACCCAAGCATGACATCAATGAGTCTCTCAAAGCCATGAGAATTTCCATTCATGAGTGCAAAGAAAGAACCGCTAGGATGTGTGCTAAAAAAGATTGCTTTGTAAAAGCGTGTTCTTCTAGTTTTTATCATAATAATTATGAAGATCTAAAAGTAATTGATGTGTCTCCTATTAAGTCTTTGTTTTCCAATATGAATTTTTATAAAGATGGGACTAGAGATGAGTCAACTTTAGTTAAAAGGCGTCCCAATGATTCGGAGTTTTTAGATCTTGATGCAAAAATTGATAAAAGTGGGATTGAAGAGGTCAAAACTTTACATAGCAATGAACCCAATATTTTGGATTTCAAGGATTTTAATTTTGATAATTTCTCTTTGATAGATTGTATTTCCTTGTTGCAATCCGTGTTAAATTCTCCTCATGCTTATAATCAAAATAAAGCTTTTACTAAACACATCGTTGATGCTTTAATGCAATCCCTTGAAGAAAAGCTTATGCTAGAAGTTTATATCCCTAGAAAAATTTATGATG
Organism: Triticum aestivum; assembly: GCF_018294505.1. Classification (NCBI taxonomy): domain Eukaryota; kingdom Viridiplantae; phylum Streptophyta; class Magnoliopsida; order Poales; family Poaceae; genus Triticum; species Triticum aestivum. Next base: position 614,666,111 of record NC_057814.1, read on the forward strand.
AGTGGGAACCTACTATTAAAATTTAGATTAAAGATTATGAATGCTATGCTTTATGTGATTTGGGTGATAGTGTTTCCACAATTACAAAAACTTTGTGTGATGTGCTAGGTTTCAATGAATTTGATGATTGTTCTTTAAATTTGCATCTTGCGGATTCCACCGTTAAGAAACCTATGGGAATGATTAATGATGTTCTCATTGTTGCAAATAGGAATTATGTGCCCGTAATTTCATTGTTCTTGATATAGATTGCAATCCTACATGTCCTATTATTCTTGGTAGACCTTTCCTTAGAACGATTGGTGCAATCATTGACATGAAAGAAGGAAATATTAGATTCCAATTTCCATTAAGGAAAGGCATGGAACAGTTTCCTAGGAAGAAAATTAAATTACCTTATGAATCTATTATGAGAGCCACTTACGGATTGCATACCGAAGATGGCAATACCTAGATCTATTCTTGCTTTTATGCCTAGCTAAAAAGGTATTAAAGAAAAGCGCTTGTTGGGAGACAACCCAATATTTACCCTTACTGTTTTTGTGTGTTCAGATGATTATGCTACTTTAGTAATCATGTTTTATAGATTATTTTCAATAAAGTGCCAAGTAAGACCTTTAGGATAGCTTACGGTGATAGTTGTGTTGATCCTGCTGAAAATCAGAAACTTTTGCGCCCAGTAAATTAGTTTTGATAATTCACAGAAACGTGATTTTAGTCTGATTCTTTTTGCTCTGGATTGGTACACAAATTTCTCAGGGTTTCCTAATTTGGTAGGATTTTTGGAGTTACATAAGCATTCGAGAGTTACAGATTACTACAGACTGTTCTGTTTCTGACAGATTCTGTTTTCTATGTGTTGTTTGCTTATTTTGATGAATCTATGAGTAGTATCGGAGGGTATGAACCATAGAGAAGTGGGAATACAATAGATATTACACAAATATGAATTTAGAATGAGTTCACAACAGTATGAAAAGTGGTGATTTATTTTCTTATACTAACGGAGCTTACGAGTTTTCTGTTGAGTTTTGTGTTGTGAAGTTTTTAAGTTTTGGGTAAAGATTCGATGGACTATGGAATAAGGAGTGGAAAGAGCCTAAGCTTGGGGATGCCCAAGGCACCCCAAGGTAATATTCAAGGACAACCAAGAGCCTAAGCTTGGGGATGCCCCGGATGGCATACCTCTTTCGTCTTCGTTCATCGGTAACTTTACTTGGAGCTATATTTTTATTCACCACATGATATGTGTGTTGCTTGGAGCGTAATTTTGTTTTATTTTGTTTTGCTTGCTATTTGAATAATATCCCAAGATATGAAATTCTTAAATGTTAGAGAGTCTTCACATAGTTACATAATTATTCAACTACTCATTGATCTTCACTTATATCTTTTGGACTAGTTTGTCGTTTGCTCTAGTGCATCACTTATATCTTTTAAAGCACGAAGGTAGTTTTATTTTGAAGAAATAGATGAACTCTCATTCTTCACCTATATTATTTGAGAGTCTTTTAGAACAGCATGGTAATTTGCTTTGGTTATAAAAAAATTCATAATATGATGGGCATTCAAGATGGGTATAATAAAAACTTTCATATAGAGTGCATTGAATACTATGAGAACTTTGATACTTGATGACTATTTTGAGATATGAATATGGTGATATTAGAGTCGTGCTAGTTGAGTAATTGTGAAATTGAGAAATACTTGTGTTGAGGTTGGCAAGTCCCGTAGCATGCACGTATGGTAACCGTTGTGTGACAAATTTGAAGCATGAGGTGTTTCTTTGATTGCCTTCCTTATGAGTGGCGGTCGGGGATGAGAGATGGTCTTTTCCTACCAATCTATCCCCCTAGGAGCATGCGTGTAGTGCTTGGTTTTGATGACTTGTAGATTTTTGCAATAAGTATGTGAGTTCTTTATGACTAATGTTGAGTCCATGGATTATACGCACTCTCACCCTTTCTCCTTTGCTAGCCTCTGTTGTGCCGCGCAATTTTCGCCGGTACCATAAACCCATCATTTACCTTCCTCAAAACAACCACCATACTTACCTATTATGGCATTTCCATAGCAATTCCGAGATATATTGCCATGCAACTTTCCACCGTTCCGTTTATTATGACATGCTCCATCATAGTCGTATTGCTTTGCATGATCATGTAGTTGACATCGTATTTCCGCATGGCCACCATTCATAATTTTTCATACATGTCACTCTTGATTCATTGCACATCCCGGTACACCGCTGGAGGCATTCACATAGAGTCATATTTTGTTCTAAGTATCGAGTTGTAATTCTTAAAGTTGTAAGTAAATAAAAGTGTGATGATCTTCATTATTAGAGCATTGTACCATGTGAGGAAAGGATGATGGAGACTATGATTCCCCCACAAGTCGGGATGAGACTTCGGACGAAAAAAAGAGGCCATAAAAAAAGGAAAAGGAGAAGGCCCAAACAAAAAAAAGAAAATGAGAGAAAAGAGAGAAGGGGCAATGTTACTATCCTTTTTCCACACTTGTGCTTCAAAGTAGCACCGTGAACTTCATCATAGAGAGGCTCTTCTGTTGACACTTCCATATACTAGTGCGAATTTTTCATTATAGAACTTGGCTTGTATATTCCAATGATGGGCTTCCTCAAATTGTCCTAGGTCTTCATGAGCAAGCAAGTTGGATGCACACCCACTTAGTTTCTTTTGTTGAGCTTTCATACACTTATAGCTCTAGTGCACCCGTTGCATGGCAATCCCTACTCACTCATATTAATATCTATTGATGGGCATCTCCACAGCCCATTAATACGCCTAGTTGATGTGAGACTATCTTCCTCTTTTTGTCTTCCTCACAACCACCATTCTATTCCACCTAATGTGCTATGTCCATAGCTCCCGCTCATATATTGCGTGAAAGTTGAAAAAGTTTGAGAATGCTAAAGTATAAAACAATTGCTTGGCTTGTCATCAGGGTTGTGCATGATGGGAGCATTTTGTGTGATGAAAATGAAGCATGGCTAAACTATATGCTTTTGTAGGGATGAGCTTTCTTTGGCTATGTTATTTGGATAAGACATAATTGCTTAGTTAGTATGCTTGAAGTATTATTATTTTTATGTCAAATATTAAACTTTTATCTTGAATCTTTCGGATCTGAACATTCATGCCACAATAAAGAAGATTACATTGAAAAATATGTTAGGTAGCATTCCACATCAAAAATTCAGTTTTTATCATTTACCTACTCGAGTACGAGCAAGAATTAAGCTTGGGGATGCTTGATACGTCTCCAACGTATCTATAATTTTAGATTGTTCCATGCTATTATATTATCTGTTTTGGATGTTTAATGGGCTTTAATATGCTCTTTTATGTTTTTTGGGACTAACCTATTAACCGAAGGCCCAGTGCCAATTGCTATTTTTTTGCCTATTTCAGTGTTTCGCAGAAAAGGAATACCAAACGGAATCCAAATGGAATGAAACCTTCGCGATGATCTTTTTAGGAACAAACGCAAACCAGAAGACTTGGAGTTGAAGTCTGGAACTCCGCGAGGCAGCCACGAGGCAGGAGGGCGCGCCCAGGGGGGTAGGCGGGCCCCCACCCTCGTGAGCCCCACGGAGCTCCACCGACGTACTTCTTTCGCCTATATATACTATTATACCCTAAAAACATCAGGTGGAACCATGAAACCACTTTTCCACCGCCGCAACCTTCTGTACCCGTGAGATCCCATCTTGGGGCCTTTTCCGGCGATCTGCCGAAGGGGGGATCGATCACGGAGGGCTTCTACATCAACACCATAGCCTCTCCGATGATGTGTGAGTAGTTTACCACAGACCTTCGGGTCCATAGTTATTAGCTAGATGGCTTCTTCTCTCTCTTTTATTCTCAATAAAAAGTTCTCCTCGATGTAATACTCTTTTGCGGTGTGTTTGCCGAGATCCAATGAATTGTGTATTTATGAACTTGATTATCTATGAATATTATTTGGCTCTTCTCTGAATTCTTATATGCATGATTTGATGTCTTTGCAAGTCTCTTCGAATTATCGGTTTAGTTTGTCCTACTAGATTGATCTTTCTTGCAATGGGAGAAGTGCTTAGCTTTGGGTTCAATCTTGCGGTGTACTTTCCCGGTGACAGCAGGGGCAGCAAGGCACGTACTGTATTGTTGCCATCGAGGATAAAAAGATGGGGTTTAATCATATTGCTTGAGTTTATCCCTCTACATCATGTCATCTTGCTTAATGCATTACTCTGTTCTTATGAACTTAATACTCTAGATGCATGATGGATAGCGGTTGATGTGTGGAGTAATAGTAGTAGATGCAGAATCGTTTCGGTCTACTTGACACGGACGTGATGCCTATATTCATGATCATTGCCTTAGATATCTTCATAACTATGCGCTTTTCTATCAATTGCTCGGCAGTAATTTGTTCACCCACTGTAATACATGCTATGTTGAGAGAAGCCACTAGTGAAACCTATGGCCCCGGGTCTCTTTCTTATTATATTGCATCTTATTTACATCACATCTCATTTACTATTTTGCAATCTTTACTTTCCAATCTATAAAACAAAAATACCAAAAATATTTATCTTACTATCTTTATCAGATCTCACTTTTGCGAGTGGCCGTGAAGGGATTGACAACCCCTCTATCGCATTGGTTGCAAGGTTCTTGATTGTTTGTGCAGGTACTAGGTGACTTGCGTGTTGTCTCCTACTGGATTGATACCTTGGTTCTCAACAACTGAGGGAAATACTTACGCTACTTTACTACATCACCCTTTCCTCTTCAAGGGAAAACCAACACATGCTCAAGAGGTAGCACGAGGCACGTATTATATTGTTGCCATTAAGGATAATAAGATGGGGTTTATATTATATTACTTGAGTTTATTCCTTTACATCATGTCATCTTGCTTAAGGCGTTACTCTGTTTTTATGAACTTATTACTCTAGATGCAGGCAGGAGCCATTCAATGTGTGGAGTAATAGTAGTAGATGAAGAATCATTTCGGTCTACTTGTCATGGACATGATGCCTATTGTTGTAGGGTGGAACCCTAGATGGAGATCTTTCACAAATTGGAGGGGAAATCCCCAAGAACACGAAGAACTCAAGAGAGGGCAAACACTCAAATTGATTAGATCCAATCACACATATGCTAGATTCGAGAACACACAAGAGGTCACAATGATCCAAGAACAACAAAGGAAAGATACAAGGTACTAGTTCATCCCAATCCTGTGAGGAGAGAGGTCTTGATGATCCTATGATGGGGATCCTTCCCAAGATGGGGTTTGATATCCACTAGGGATCTTCTCCTAGGAGGTCTTGATCTCCTAGAGGAGTGGGTACAAGGAGCAAAGCTCTCTAATGTCTCTCATATACTTTGCTATCCTCCAAATGAGCAAGGAAAGGGGTATATATAGTCTAGGGACGAAATATGAGGGAGAGAGGGGTACAAGGGCAAATTGCCCAAAATGCACGCAGGCATATTTGGAGTCGTCCGGGCACCCGGTCCGGTCAAGGAGGCCGCGGCCAAGTGGCTGTAGGGACTGGGCACTCGGGGGTTGATGGCCCGGGCACCCGGGGCGGTGGAGAGCCGGCTAGAGGGGGGTCCGGGCACCCGGGGTTGATGGCCCGGGCACCCGGGGCGGCGGTGCAGCTCCCAGCCGGGGGGGCACCCGGGGCTAGTTGGCCGGGCACCCGGGCTGCTTTGGGGCGCCACCCAGGCAACGGCCGGGCACCCGGGGCTCCAAGGGCCGGGCACCCGGGGTGCACAGCGGGCAGGCCCTGGGCGGTGGTCGAAGGCCCGGGCACCCGGGGGCATGGAGGGCGGGCACCTGGGGGTCCTAGAGCCTCCGGGGCTTCATGCTTCTCGCGTCCTTCTTCCTTCCCTTCCTTCATGGGTGCTTGGGTCTCCCTCCGAGCTTCTTCATGGTCATGTCCTTGGTACCTAAGCATGCATAACACTTCCATTTGAGGTAGGACCCAACTCTCGTATGAATTTGAATGGAGCTCCAAGAGGAAGGAGTTAACCTCGGTTTCGTTGGCACGTGCGTGTGCTCTTGTCATCGGTCTTCTCCGTCCTTGCGGTGGTGGTGTGACGTCCATGGTGATAGTTGAGGGATGCTCCGCATCATCTCCCCCCTTGGGAGAGATCCGTCCACGGATCGTGATCTTCATCACCATGGTAAAGAGAGGGTCTCACTGTGTAGAAGTGGACAACCACCAAGCACTTGTCATGTTGAAGCTCAAAATGGGCACTCTCCAATGTCGCACCGTCTTGTGATTCCTTCAAAAGGAGCAAGTATAACAAACACTTGGAAAAATAAATGTGGTTAGCGTTAGTGCAAAACCAAGCATTCAAGAGGTTATTCACCAAACAAGTGTCGTCATCAAGCATAGCATATGGTTTGACAAATAAGTGTGTCATGGCATTTAAGCATATAAACTGAGCCAAATCGAGGACATCATGGAAACAAGCATGTTAATGTGAGGTAGCGATCCAAATATGTGTTTAAGAGAATAAGCATCTACCTCAAGCTCATAGCAATCATGCATAAGACTCTCAATGAACGGTCTATGGTAGGCATAAGAGTCATTCACAACACCAAATGAAATTAAATGTCTAAACGCATGAGGCACGTGCAAGACAATCCAAGCATAATGTGCATATGGTGTGGTGAAGAAAGTGAGGCACTCAACACAAATGATATAGCACTTTTGCAACATGTGCGAGGCAATTAAGTCATGTAAGCAAATAGTAGGCATAGGCATATGTGAAGTAATGACATTGTTGCAACCCAACATATGATAGGAGCAAATAATCCAAGAATTGGATGCAACACACAAGGCATATATATCATGATGCATGGAACGGTGAAAATGACAAGTCAAAGCTAGATCTCTAACATGTGTGCAATCAATTGGTCCAAGATGAACAATAAGTCTCATGGTGCAATGTGACGCCCCCGATTCATTCGTACACTAACCATACACGCAAACGTGTACGATCAAGATCAGGGACTCACGGGAAGATATCACAACACAACTCTAAAATAAGTAAGTCATACAAGCATCATAATACAAACCAGGGGCCTCGAGGGCTCGAATACAAGTGCTCGATCATAGACGAGTCAGCGGAAGCAACAATATCTGAGTACAGACATAAGTTAAACAAGTTTGCCTTAAGAAGGCTAGCACAAACTGGGATACAGATCGAAAGAGGCGCAGGCCTCCTGCCTGGGATCCTCCTAAACTAATCCTGGCCGTTGGCGGCCTGAATGTAGTAGTAGGCACCCTCGGTGAAGTAGGGGTCGTCGTCGACGGTGGCGTCTGGCTCCTGGGCTCCAACCTCTGGTTGCGACGTCCAAGAAGAAGAGGAAAAAGGGGGGAAAGAGGGAGCAAAGCAACCGTGAGTACTCATCCAAAGTACTCGCAAGCAAGGATCTACACTACATATGCATGGGTATCTATGTAAAGGGGCAATATCGGTGGACTGAACTGCAAAATGCCAGAATAAGAGGGGGATAGCTAGTCCTGTCGAAGCCTACGCTTCTGGCAGCCTCCATCTTGTACCATGTAGAAGAGAGTAGATGGTAAGTTCACCAAGTATCAACGCATAGCATAATACTACCCGGCGATCCTCTCCTCGTCGCCCTGTCTGAGAACGATCACCGGGTTGTATCTGGCACTTGAAAGGGTGTGTTTTATTAAATATCCGGTTCTAGTTGTCATAAGGTCAAGGTACAACTCCGGGTCATCCTTTTACCGAGGGACACGGCTATTCGAATAGATCAACTTCCCTGCAGGGGTGCACCACATTTCCCAACACGCTCGATGCCCTCTGGCCGGACACACTTTCCTGGGTCATGCCCGGCCTCAGAAGATCAACACGTCAGAGCCTACCTAGGCACAACAGAGAGGTCAGCACACCGGTCTAAATCCTAAGCGCGCAGGGGTCTGGGCCCATCGCCCATTGCACACCTGCACATTCCGTACGCGGCCGGTGAGCAGACCTAGCAACCTCCATTACAAAGGAAGTTGCGTTACACGGTCCAACCCGGCGCGCGCCGCTGAGTCGCTGACGTCAAGAAGGCTTCGGCTGATACCACGACGTCGAGTAACCATAACTGTTCCCGCGTAGTTGATTAGTGCATATAGGCCAGTGGCCAGACTCAGATCAAATACCAAGATCTCATTAAGCGTGTTAATTGATGTAACCACGGACACCGAGCAGGGCCAGGCCCACCTCTCACCTAGGTGGTCTCAACCTGCCCTGTCGCTCCGCCACAAAGTAACAGTCAGGGGCCGTCGGGAACTCGGGCCCACCACTACCTGGATGGAGCCACCTGTCCTTTCAGCCACCACATCGGAATCACATGCGGGTACTCTACGAGCTGACCCGACTTTAGTCACCACCTGTATAGTATGTATGTATATATGTATACACCCGTGGTCACCTCCCGAGTGATCACGACCCGATAGTATAGCATGGCAGACGGACAAGAATGTAGGGCCACTGATGAAGTACTAGCAACCTATACTAAGCATGTAGGATTGCAGGTAAAGGTATCAATAATTGTAGCAACAATGACAGGCTATGCAGCAGAATGGGATTAACCGAAAGCAGTAACATGCTACAGTACTCTAATGCAAGCAGTAGAGAGAAGGAATAGGCGATATCGGGTGATCATGGGGGGGGGGGCTTGCCTTGTGGCTCTGGCAAGGAGGGTTCGTCAACAACGTAGTCGATCGGGGTAGCAGCAGCGTCGGTCTCGATGTCTAACGAGAGTAGAGGGGGAAGAAACAATAAACATAATGCAAACATATGCATGACGATGCATGACATGACAATGAGCGGTGCTAGGTGTGCCCTAACACAGTGCTAGGTGATACCGGCAAGGGGAGGGCATCCGGGAAAGTATTCCCGGTGTTTCCCGTTTTCGGACAGATGAACCAGAGGTGAAATGTTGCACGTTCGCTATGCTGGGGACGTGTGGCTGACAAACGGACCGCGTATTCAGATTCGTCTCGTCGTTCTGAGCAACTTTCATGTACAAAGTATTTTCATCGGAGTTACGGATCATTTTATATTAATTTTTAAAGTTTAAAATCATTTTCTAGAATTAACAGATTATTTTAAATCGAATTTGCATTTATGACGTCAGCATGCCATCAGCAGTCAACTCTGACCATTGACTGGTCAAGCTGACATGTGGGTCCCACTAGAATTGTATTAACCGGAAACATAATACATGTGTGAATACATAGACAAACAGAGTGTCACTAGTATGCCTCTACTTGACTAGCTCGTTAATCAAAGATGGTTATGTTTCCTAGCCATAGACATAAGTTGTCATTTGATTAACGAGATCACCTCGTTAGGAGAATGACGTGATTGACTTGACCCATTCCGTTAGCTTAGCACTCGATCGTTTAGTATGTTGCTATTGCTTTCTTCATGACTTATACATGTTCCTGTGACTATGAGATTATGCAACTCCCGTTTACCGGAGGAACACTTTGTGTGCTACCAAACGTGACAACGTAAATGGGTGATTATAAAGGTGCTCTACAGGTGTCTCCAAAGGTACTTGTTGGGTTGGCGTATTTCGAGATTAGGATTTGTCACTCCAATTGTCGGAGAGGTATCTCTGGGCCCAGTCGGTAATGCACATCACTATAAGCCTTGCAAGCATTGTGACTAATGAGTTAGTTGCGGGATGATGTGTTACGGAACGAGTAAAGAGACTTGCCGGTAACGAGATTGAACTAGGTGTCGAGATACCGACGATCGAATCTCGGGCAAGTAACATACCGATGACAAAGGGAACAACGTATGTTGTTATGCGGTCTGACCGATAAAGATCTTCGTAGAATATGTGGGGGCCAATATGGGCATCCAGGTCCCGCTATTGGTTATTGACCGGAGACATGTCTCGGTCATGTCTACATAGTTCTCGAACCCGTAGGGTCCGCACGCTTAACGTTACGATGACAGTTTTATTGAGTTTTGATGTACCGAAGGAGTTCGGAGTCCCGGATGAGATCGGGGATATGACGAGGTGTCTCGAAATGGTCGAGACGTAAAAATCGATATATTGGACGACTATATTCGGACTTCGGAAAGGTTCCGAGTGATTCGGGTATTTTTCGGAGTGCCGGAGAGTTACGGGAATTCGTATTGCGCCTTAATGGACCATACGGGAAAGGAGAGAAAGGCCTCAAAAGGTGGCCGCACCCCTCCCCATAGTCTGGTCCGAATTGGACTAGGGAAGGGGGGTGCACCCTTCCTTCTTTCTCCTCCCCCCTTCCCTTCTCTTACTCCCACAAGGAAAGGAGGAGTCCTACTCCCGATGGGAGTAGGACTCCCCCCTATGGCGCGCCTCTCCCCTTGGCCGGCTGCCTCCCCCTTGCTCCTTTATATACGGGGGCAGGGGGCACCCCAGAGACACAACAATTGATCCTTGAGATCTTTTAGCCGTGTGCGGTGCCCCCCTCCACCAAATTACACCTCGATAATATCATTGCGGAGCTTAGGCGAAGCCCTGCGTCGGTAGAACATCATCATCGTCACCACGCCGTCGTGCTGACGAAACTCTCCCTCAACACTCGGCTGGATCGGAGTTCGAGGGACGTCATCGAGCTGAACGTGTGTAGAACTCGGAGGTGCCGTGCGTTCGGTACTTGATCGGTCGGATCGTGAAGACGTACGACTACATCAACCGCGTTGTGATAACGCTTCCGCTGTCGGTCTACGAGGGTACGTGGACAACACTCTCCCCTCTCGTTGCTATGCATCACCATGATCTTGCGTGTGCGTAGGAAATTTTTTGAAATTACTACATTCCCCAACA
>NC_057814.1:614977271-615075029 GCF_018294505.1 Triticum aestivum
GATGTCTTCTTCTTGATCCTCTTCTCTATAGGACCAGCACAAACACCTCTTGATGAACTAGGTCCATCTGCCCTTGGAGCAGAATATGGTGTTATGCCACTCATTGTACTAATAGCACTTTGAGAAGAAGATGATCTTAGGGGCCTTGGAGGAGGAGCTGACCAGTAGCATTGAGTTGATCAACAACGACTTCCTTTGGAGTGATACTTGAAGGATACTTGGGCTTGAATGTCACTGCCCTAGAATAATGTTTGTATTTAGTTGCATCAGAGGCATTCATGCATCATATTAATCTTCTGAAATTTGAATTGAGGGGATTCTCTAAGCCTCAAAATTAAATAAAGGGCAAGAACCCTAAAAATTTCATTCAATGAACCCAAAACACCCTTCATTAATGTTTCATAATTTTGGCAAGGGTTTGGATCCAAACTGAAAATAGTGAACATTTTTAAGGAATATATTGGGCACTGGATTTAAATCATCATTGTATTTCAATTTGGATTTGTATTCATAACATAGAGGATATATTTTCAAATAACTTTGAAATATTTTATGTCCATTTGGAAAATTCCATTTAGCAACATAAAAAATATATTCAAAGGGCTTTTGGCATTGTTTTGAAATTGAAATAGTGGCAAAAGAAAAATAAAGAAACAAACAGAAATAAAATATAGAGAAGGACAGAACTTACCTGTAGCTTACCTCGGCCCAGTAGCCAGGCGGCCCTGCCCACCAGTGCCGACACCGTCTCCCACCTCGCGCCAGAAGGACGCGAGGTGTGTGGTCGCCGCGCACGCACACACAAGCCACCTCCTACCTGCTTACTGCCTCCTGGACATTGCTATGGACGCCACACCCCTGGCCCTCTCTTTCTCTCTCCCGTGTCTTTCCTCTCCTCTAGCCCGCTCTCCCGCAGCCGCCATGAGCACCCGAGAGCGCTGCTCAGCGTGGGGCAAGGACACCAACGGGTAAGTCCGGATGGCTGTCGACGGGAAAGTTAATTACATGTAGGATATTTTCATTACAAATAGAAATGTAACTATAAATGATATTTAAGTCATCGACATCACCAACACTCCGTTCATCATGGGGATCATCATCAACGTCGTCATCTTCACCATCACCCTCTCTATCATCATCCATCTCCAACCCTGGCTTTCAATCTATGAACTATTACCCTAGATCAGTTGTTGCGATAACTTCCCGGTGTTAATTGTTGTTGTGTAGATGGTGCTTAGTGATTTGCTGGTAAAGCATTGTAAGATTGGTATTAATATCATTACCCCACTAATCATGATTCATATGATGCCTTATGAGTAGTCTGTTACATTCTTGAGGACTTTGGAGAAACCTTATTGCTAGTAACCATGAGAAATTGAGTAAAGGTCAGTGTGTTGATATTATGTTGTGTTGTAATTCTCTACTGGTGATGTGCAAACCTCTATTGCATATCACTTCACCTTTCTCGTCCTAGAAGAGAGCATTATGTGATAAATTTTCTTAGGACGGATGGCTGGAGTGATAAATATTAGTGTGTCCTAAGTTTGTGAATTACTCCCTCTGTGGTACTATGTAAGACGTTTTTGCAAGCTATGTTAGTTTGCAAAAACATCGTATATTATGGGATGGAGGGAGTATTTCATAAGGAGTAATCAGGGATCCAATATTTTAATGATGGTTAGATGTTATGTTAGTTATTCTCCTGTATTTGTGGATGCTTGCATGGATGGTATAATCAGAAGTATGTATTTTGTGTAAGTAAGAACAATATATAAGTTCGGCTTCACCACACAACACTTATCAAAGCAATGGAAGTTAGTATTACTAGAACTAGGTGAAAACATCATGTCATCCTCGAGAATGATTTGATCCATATAAGTAATATCACCAGCTTGTCCTTAGCACAATTAAGAATTGGGCCACATGCTGCACATTTACACTTTTATTGCAATCTAGATTCTCTCATTTATTCTCTTGATCAAACAAACATACAAATAGTCTTGCAACTTTTTTAGTGTTTTCTTTCTATCAACCAATTTCTTCTACTCCTCATTGGGTTTGACACCCTACTTACCGAAAGGATCTAGAATTGATCCTCTATATATGTGGGTTATTTTCCATAGAATATTAGAGTTGGCGGGGTATGACGTTTTTCATGTGTACAAATTATATGAATGACCCCCCCCCCCCCACCCGACCAACTTCCAAGTACAAAAATCCAGCACTAAGTTTTAGCGACAATGACAATGGCAAGACAAGTTTTTGTTTCTGTTAATTTTTGTAGTAACCATACCAATTTTGTGTTAATTTTTTTGCGAGAATCATGATGGGGGTGATCCTGTGTTGGAAAATCTTGTATAAGGGCGAGCGCCGGTAAAAGGTGGCGGTGCTAGCAAGCGGAGCAAGAGAGGTAGTTGCAAGATGTAGTCTAGAGCAACTGAATTTCATGCATAAGCTAATCAAGAAAAATGAGGCCATGTTGCATGAAGGAGGTGGAACGTCACAAGAAGGAGGCTCGTGAGGCGGATATGCATCGGAAGGAGGGGATAGGGGCCACACTATGCAAATGCAACAGAAGAAGGTGAAAATGGTAAATGGAAGTTGTCCTTTTTAACTCAGTAGAATTCCGTTGTATTTTTGAGCATTTTGTTCAATCTTAATTTTAGGTATATGTTTTAATTTCAACATTCGTATGTATCTTAATTTGAGTTATGGTATCTCATAATGTATCCTATTTTCCAGTACTCAAAATAAATGTGAGCATAATTATAGAAAACAAATAGTGGTTGTGTCTAAGACCGCCACAAATCTGCAGATGACATCCCATATCCGAGAATAAACACGTCATAGGGAATCTAGATTTTGTGGCCTTCCGCCACCCCCTATGGCAACAAAAAGAGTTTTGAGCGTGCGTGTCTGCTGGAGCACCCGCTTTCGCAACAAGCCAGGAAAGCAGGTTGCTTCTGCCAAATGATATGACGGGAAGTACTATCCGCCATTGGCTATGGCGGGAGGGGACATGTGTCACTTGGTTGCGCTTCTGTCAGTGTCATTTTTGCCAATCTCGTCGATAGAGGTGTTGTTTTGTAAATTCCATTGGGTAGAGGGGCATTATTATACGAGTTTCCATACAACATGCTCTTTCTTGTCGGCCGCCTTGGGTGCCTTACTAAACCCTAGAGTTCATGTTCTCCTCCACCACAACTCGCCGCTGCCCCAACAAACCCAGTTTCCTCTAGGCAACCTAAGTGGCTTCCTAAACGTTGGAGGCCTCGACCTCAAGTCCACCTCCATGGCCCTCCTTAATCGGCGTTGACGACTATCATGCAAACGATGATCTTGCACTAGGAAGCCTTTCTATTGGTGGCTTGTGCGTTTGCAAGCGGCGCAACCGTGGCTTTAGCCATTGACAAGAGGCACTTGTTTGGCGGCAGGCATGTATATATCATATTTTCATAGGACCGTGGTAATTGATGGGGGAGCTTATAGTTGTCATTCTTTATTTGATCCCAAACTGACGCCTCCTCATTTTTGTGGTCTAGACACTTGACTCATTTTTCCTTGTAAAATTATGCTTATTTGGGGAGGCTGAAAGGTTCGACTTTCCTTCTCAACAAAAGAGTTCTAACCATTAGATTTACCAAGATACAACTCCAGCAATAAAATGGAAGATGCATGTAGCTCCAAAGCTACCGCAATGTCTGAACACTTCTTGGATTTGGCTAGCCCTCAGAATTGAACCAACTATGTGGGGCACATATCTTGAGGAGGGAACCACAGGAGAGACACGACCAAGCGCCAATTTGAGGGAGTAGAAGATGCCGCTGCGAAAGATGACCTGGCGAAGGCTGACCCAGAGACCGCCATGCCACTAGCGGGATAGGACGCTGATGCGCACGGTGGTGGTAGCGCATCCGATGGAAGAAAGCAAGGAGGAGTAGGTCTTCAAGGAGGGTGCTGAGGCGGTCCGCTTCGTGGCTTGCGCTATCAGGCTCTTGGGTGGAACTCCGGGGCCCTAATCTAACCTCCGTTGAAGACCAGATCTCAACTCTGATGGAGTGACAAAGCCCTAGAATTTTGGACTCGGGTTCTAGCTATGCTTCCAGTACCAGGTGCGATGCAATACTAATGCACTAGACTAGTGGAGCAACACTGCTCCTTATCAAGTGTGAGGTTCCACCAACAATCCCCTTTCATTCCTTTTGTCTACACACATGTGCGAGGTTTAGCAAGACATGGGTTGTCTACACACAAGTTGCCTGGTTCTTTCAATGGGAAGAACCTAGGAAGTTTGTGCTCATTGTCTCGGCTTAGTGCCTGTTGTCCGGTGCGTCACCGAGAGGCATCGATGGAAGGGGGTAACAGAGGTCACGCCAAGGACAAGGTCGACCATAGCAACAAGAGGTGGCAATGAGATCACACATGGCGGTAGATGGTTAATGAGCGACAAGTGGCGGCGATGAGATCAAACATGGCGGTAAATGGATCTGTGGATGGTGGCTGATATGAAAATACCAGAGGTTACACTAGTGGGAAAACCCATATAGGCCTAGATAATTAGTGGCGCCGGCCCAAAACGACGCCGCTGGTATTTTGGTAAAATGTAATAGAACACAGGGCAATCAAAACAGAAGGTTTAACATAATAATGATAGGTTGAGTGCATTGAAACCAATAAAGATTCAACTGAGCTCCCTATAAAGAGCTACAATACACTAGTAATACAACATGCACATGATAAGTACTGTCCAAGCAACCGAACAAAGTCTTGAGACTAGGTAATTGACTGTTTAGAATGGGAAAATGGTGATGTTTGTCGATGAGCACTTGAATCCGCAAATGTAAGGACGGGAATCATGTCAACGGATAAATTTGGCCGCCATGCATTAGCCCTGCAAAGGAGAAATATTGAAACCTAGCTCTAGTAAGTATCGGCCCATGCAATTGTAGAGTTGTTATATGTGTAATGATTGTTGTCACTTGCAAATAAAACACAATACATGTTGACAGCAGGAACAAATACCACAGTACATGCTAAACAGAATCTCACTGGAACTAAATAACATGTGCAAAATTGGATGGTCAATAGAATCAGATGATACCACTTCAGCTATAGCCTATAAATTTGAATACAGGCCCAAAACAGAAGGGCACGATAAACAGAAGAATGCAAAAGGGAAAATAAAGTAAGCAAGCCCACACAAAAAATATTTATGTTTTCTTATCACCAACTCCAGTATATATCCAGCTTATATTTCTGTGAAAATGAAGGTGTGGGCACACAAAATCGGATAAATATAGCATGTTAGATTAGCCAATAACTGGGATACATGCACAACTAAACTCTAATTGGGATGTCAATACTAACACATTTCAACCACCCGAAACATGAAAAGGAATGAAAGATTAAGTTTCGAGAAAACATACAAATATTAACATTTATTTTACTATTTCATATATATAAGAGCATGCTGATCATGGATGCCGAATAAATACTCACTAGAGCTCTGATAAACATAGCATTCCACTGAAGAATCGGTGCTGCAGATGTCATATATTTTAGTGCTTCCACTATTATTAGATGAGGCCTCCTGTGACAGTTGCAGTATCATCTTTTTAAGCGCTGGTGCACCTTTGAGTATTAATTTCAATAAATCAAACTCATGTTCTTGTCCTTCGAATCCATTGATTTCCACTTCTTCAAGAGCAGTCAAGGAGATTGTTTGAGATCTCCAGTTTGTGGGTTGACATGAACAGTTTGGCGAGCATTTTCCTTTCAGCTAAAACAAAAAATTAAATGCAAATTACTACTACACAGTGTGTATAATTGAGATATAATATGAAAGGGGAGAACTAGTTATGTACCCGCGATCTCTCTAGGACGATCTTAAGCCTCTGTATACCTCTAGAAATACGAGTAATCCCAAGGAGATGAAACACCAGTGCTCCAAAAACATGTCCGGCTTTTAGGAGACGTAGCTCCAAAAGAGAGAAATCAGCAACCAGGTGCTTCTCTATTTCCTGGGCAAAGTTGTCTTCATTGGACATAAACCAGGAGCTCTGAAAAAACATTCACAGGATAATATATCATTTGTACAATTCTGTCTTCTTGATATAAAAGGAGACAAAATATTGAGAATATATAGGATGTTGCCCCCGCATTGCCACTTTGCTAGTTCCGGTAAAGTGAGTAAATTGAGATGAGTGGATGATACATAGTACTACATGGGAGGCAGAGGCACTAATGTGGATTCAAAAAAAAAAAAATGCCACTTTGCTAGTTCCAGTAAATTGAGTAAATGGAGATGAGTGGATGATACATACATTGGAGGTAGAGGCACTAATGTGGAGCGAAGAAGGAAGCTGTCCCTGTGTCTCTCCCGTGTGTAGCCACAACCTCTGGAGGCTCCAACGACCAAAGCGGACGATGCTCCCGTCCCCCAAATACCAGCACTGCCACGAAACCTTCTCCAAGATTGGCGCCGAGACGGAGATGCTGCTGAGCAGCTTGTAAGTGCCGAAGGACACCGTGAGTCGCTTCAGCAGAGGGGCGACGATATCGACTGCATCTGCGTACATTATGTTGCTCTCAAGGAAAAGTTCCTGCAGCGATGGCAAGTGGAGTGAGATGAAGCCATTCCGGACAAGTCCGAAGCCATCGTTGACAAACTTGAGGCTGAGCACGAGGAGGTGCGGGCATCGGGGGAGCAAGCTGTGGAGGCCGCCGAGGCCGTAGGAGATGGACAGCGTCCGGAGCGCGGTGAACTCGCCGTCGGGGCAGTAGAAGAGAAGCCTTTCCATCATGAGAGATTTGGTCCGCTGGAAGCACGGCAGCCGGACGAGGTTCCGCCGGTCTTCGAATTCTACGCCCCACGGGAAGCTGAGGACGATCTCCTCCGGCTCCAGCCGCACAGCGGCGCGGAGCAGCCTGGTGGCCGTGGCGCCGAAGGGCCCGGGATGCCTGCTGCTGCTGGGGATGCGGACTTCCAGGAGGGAGACCGCGGCCGCGGCCGGGGGGGCACGGACACGGCCGAGCGCCGGTACAATCGACGGCGCGAGGTTGTGGAAGACGATTTGGCGGAGATGC
The DNA here is from genome assembly GCF_018294505.1 of Triticum aestivum. Taxonomy (NCBI): domain Eukaryota; kingdom Viridiplantae; phylum Streptophyta; class Magnoliopsida; order Poales; family Poaceae; genus Triticum; species Triticum aestivum. The sequence continues at coordinate 614,984,358 of NC_057814.1, forward strand.
GTCCAGAGATCGCGCCACCGGCGGGAGAGGACGCTGGTGCGCGCGGCGGTCGCAGCGCATCCCATGAGGGTGAGGATGAGGAGGAGGAGCTCCTGCGGGAGGTTGCTGATGCGATCCGGTTCGCCGCCGCCACCGCTTGGGCTACACAGCTGCGGCTGCGGGAAACGCAGGCGACGCCCCGGCCTCACCTCCATCGGAGCACCAGCAATCTGCGGGGACGAACGGAGTCGACGACGCCCGGATCTTCACTCCATGGAAGGGAAGGCAGCTTCGCCAAGCAAAACCAAAGCCCACGGTTTGCCCCCTTTTGGAACTGAAACCCCGGTGTGTTTGGGTCCCCACCCAGCTTTTCAGCCTATCTTTATTATATACACTTTTTTCTTTTCAGCACAGCATTTCCAAAATAATATGGAATTAAAATATAACATTTTCAGGTGCAAAACATTCTCATCGAGGGCTTTAGATAATAATTGAAGGCTAACCATCTTCATTAAAACCAACAGAGAAACTACTCGACTCCCGCGCAAATGTTCGCGCGTTGGCGTGTAGATCTCGCATTGGCGCGAACGTTCCCAAGCAACCGACCACATATCTACGCATTTGGTGGAAACCTGGGAGAGTCATACCCTTTTTTTCTTAATTTGTACCCCATCCCCCGATGAAATTGTTAAAACTCGTGTAATTGGCAAAAATGCCCGGTAGAAGTGTGACCAGGCGATATGTATCTCCTCCCTGTGTAGGAAGCCACTTCCCTCCGTTGATCGGGCTTGAATGTGGCGGTGGCAGCGCATCGCTTGAGGGTGAGGATGAGGAGGAGCTCCTGCGGGAGGGAGCTGATGCGATCCGGTTCGCCGCCGCCGCCGCTTGGGCTACACAGCTGCGGTTGCGCGAAACGCAGGCGACGCCCCGGCCTCATCTCCATCGAAGCAGCAACAATCTGCGGGGACGAACGGAGCCGACGACGCCCGGATCTTGACTCCATGGAAGGAAGGCAGCTTCGCCAAGCAAAACCAAAGCCCACGGTTTGCCCCCTTTTGGAACTGAAACCCCGGTGTGTTTGGGTCCCCACCCAGCTTTTCAGCCTATCTTTATTATATACACTTTTTTCTTTTCAGCACAGCATTTCCAAAATAATATGGAATTAAAATATAACATTTTCAGGTGCAAAACATTCTCATCGAGGGCTTTAGATAATAATTGAAGGCTAACCATCTTCATTAAAACCAACAGAGAAACTACTCGACTCCCGCGCAAATGTTCGCGCGTTGGCGTGTAGATCTCGCATTGGCGCGAACGTTCCCAAGCAACCGACCACATATCTACGCATTTGGTGGAAACCTGGGAGAGTCATACCCTTTTTTTCTTAATTTGTACCCCATCCCCCGATGAAATTGTTAAAACTCGTGTAATTGGCAAAAATGCCCGGTAGAAGTGTGACCAGGCGATATGTATCTCCTCCCTGTGTAGGAAGCCACTTCCCTCCGTTGATCGGGCTTGAATGTGGCGGTGGCAGCGCATCGCTTGAGGGTGAGGATGAGGAGGAGCTCCTGCGGGAGGGAGCTGATGCGATCCGGTTCGCCGCCGCCGCCGCTTGGGCTACACAGCTGCGGTTGCGCGAAACGCAGGCGACGCCCCGGCCTCATCTCCATCGAAGCAGCAACAATCTGCGGGGACGAACGGAGCCGACGACGCCCGGATCTTGACTCCATGGAAGGAAGGCAGCTTCGCCAAGCAAAACCAAAGCCCGCCGTTTCCCCCTTTTTGGAACTGAAACCACGGTGTGTTCGGGTCCCCACCCAGCTTTAGCCGACCATCTTTATTATATACACTTTTTTCTTTTCAGCCCAGCATTTCCCAAATAATATCGAATTCCAATATAACATTTTTAGGTGCAAAACATTCTCATCTGAGGCTTTAGATAATAAATGAAGGCTAACCCACTTCTTTCAAACCAACAGAGAAATGACTCGATTCCCGCGCAAATGTTGGTGCATTGGCGTGGAGATCTCGCATTAGCGCGAATGTTCCCGAGCAACCTACCAAATATCTACGCTTTTGATGGAAACCTGGGAGAGCCATACCCTTTTTTTAGATTGTACCCCCTGCACCGATGAAATTGACAAAACTACCTCCACTTCGTGTAATTGGCAAAAAATGCCCTGAAAGAAGTGTGACCAGGCGAGATGTATCTCCTTCCTGTGTAGGAAGCCACTTCCCTCCGTAGACCGGGGTTGAATGCGGCGGTCCATAGGCCAGAAGTGGCGCCGGGTCAGAGCGCGCGAGTAGATGCCTCTTTCCACCATAAGAGTTGGCGAAAGTACCATATCATCCGGGAGGGAGGAACCAAATCCAGAGTTTGGCATGGAGGCGCCCCCCTACACACACACAAACACAAACACACACACACACACACACACACACATTGTCATCCATGTCGAATGGCCCAGAGCACGCCACCCGCGAAGCTATGTAGTGGTAGACGGTCGTCCGGGAACCTTACTGATGAGCACACCCGTTCCCTCATGTAACCGACCTCTCTCTTTTATTCTCTATGCAAGATCCAGTTGGATTAATACCACATACTTTGGATTACCTACACGCAACACTTATTTTTTTTAATCCACATTTTCTCACTAGTGTTTGCATTGCTAGAAAATCTAGTTGTAAATCCATGTACATGCAACACTTAACTCTTGATAAGGCAATTTGTAATTTAGTCTGTAAAAACACCCTAAGAATTTTTGGCACTATGTACTTTAGTTCATACTTCACCTTATTGCCAAAGGGTTTCGGATTTATCCTAACCATATTTGTCGTTGTCGATGAGGACAAATGCCAAAGGCTTTAGGCTTTACCCTAACCTACTTGTGTTGGTCGGTGACGACAAACGATAAAGGGTTTTGGATTTACCCTAACCATATTTGTCATCATGGACGACGACCAATGCCAAACGGTTCAGGCTTTATCCTAACAATATTTTTCATCATTGTTGACAAAAAGTGCCGAAGGGTTTTGGATTTACCCTAACCATATGCCAAATGCATAATTAATCACTCATCATTCATCAACAAGCAAGATCATCATGCCAAATGCATCATTAATCAACACGCAAGATCATCATGCCAAATGTATCAGTCATCAATCATGATAAATGCATCATTCATCAATAGTCTAGATCATCATCAATTAGTTCGTTCAAACAGTCTAGATCATCATCAATTAGTTCGTTCATCCATCCATCATCAGTACACATGACTTACCAGTTCAACACTAACAGTTCAATAGGTTCAACACTCGCAGCTCAACAGACATGACTTAACAATTTAATACACATCTATATCTATATCTATATCTATCTATATCTATATCTACATTTATAAGTAATATTAAAATGAGGAACCTTTCTTTGTTCTCCATCTGTCATCCTTTTATATCCGTTAATTTAATGTCACCCATATGAATTGATGGTTGAGATTTAATGTATGTAGTGTGTTTCTCTGAGTTGATAAAAATTACCCCCAATGCCACATATAAGTGAGGAAAAAAGTTTTTTTTTTTGCCCTTCATAATTTTCTCCGTCGTCCAATAAATCCTCTATACATGGATCTGCCCCATGAAATCCTTTGCGTGGACTGGCCGACCTTTGTGTACGTCAATTGTAGTTGCACTACAGAAGGACTCGGATACGAGATTCCATATGAATCAGTTATTTGCTTAGCCAGCCTGGCTTCATGCGTATCTCATAAAACCTAATCGCAAGCAAAGATTTGGTGAGGAGATGGATAGAGGCAACACTACAGGAAAAATAATTGAAGTCGGGTATGAAACATACTCTACAAATTGCATTTTAATCATGACGAAGTGTAAGCCGAGTGTTACACTCGGTTTAGTGTACTTCACATCCACGACCTCATCGGCGGGTATAACAGAGCAGTAGTCTTCATACTTGTGTTACAGATTGAAATCCCATCCATGCGCCTCACTGATACACCACAAAAGGATCTCCATGGCACTGACCTGAGTATCACAACCATACGTGGCCCTGATCCAGTCTTGCTGGTACTGCGTGGTACACAAGAGTTCACCCTTCGAGATTATGGTTGTCCGTGTCAAAACCGGCGGATCTCGGGTAGGTGGTCCCGTACTGTGCGTCTTAGGATCGATGGTAACAGGAGACAGGGACACGATGTTTACCCAGGTTCGGGCCCTCTTGATGGAGGTAATACCCTACTTCCTGCTTGATTATCTTGGATGAATATGGGGTTACAAGAGTTGATCTACCTCGAGATCATAGTGGCTAAACCCTAGATGTCTAGCCTGTATGATTATTATTCTAATTTCCTCTACGGACTAACCCCTCCGGTTTATATAGACACCAGAGTGGCCTAGGGTTGTACAGAGTCGGTTTACAGAAAAAGGAATCTTCATATCCGCACGCCAAGCTTGCTACCTACGCAAAGGAGAGTCCCATCCGGATACGGGAGGAAGTCTTCGGTCTTGTATCTTCACGGCCCATTAGTCCGGCCCATATCACATAGCCCGGACGCCCGAGGACCCCTTAATCTTGGACTCCCTCAGTAGCCCCCGAGCCAGGCTTCAATGACGATGAGTCCGGTACGTAGGTTGTCTTCGGCATTGTGATACGTCTCCAACGTATCTATAATTTTTGATTGTTCCATGCTATTATATTATCCATCTTGGATGTTTTATGGGCTTTACTATACACTTCTATATTATTTTTGGGACTAACCTATTGACCCAGAGCCCAGTGCCAGTTCCTGTTTTTTCCCTTGTTTCAGTGTTTCGAAGAAAAGGAATATCAAACGGAGTCGAAACGGAATGAAACCTTATGGAGAAGTTATTTTTGGAAGGAAAGCAACCCGGGAGACTTGGAGTCCACGTCAAGAAAGAAACGAGGGAGGCACGAGGCAGGGGGGCGCGCCCTCCACCCTCGTGGGCCCCTCGTGGCTCCCCTGACGTAATTCTTCCTCCTATATATATCCATATACCCTAAAACGATCGGAGAACAGAATAGATCTGGAGTTCCGCCGCCGCAAGCCTCTGTAGCCACCAAAAACCTCTCGGGAGCCCGTTCCGGCACCCTGCCGGAGGGGGGATCCCTCACCGGTGGCCATCTTCATCATCCCGACGCTCTCCATGACGAGGAGGGAGTAGTTCACCCTCGGGGCTGAGGGTATGTACCAGTAGCTATGTGTTTGATCTCTCTTTATCGTGTTCTTGATTTGGCACGATCTTGATGTATCGCGAGCTTTCCTATTATAGTTGGATCTTATGTTTCTTCTCCCCCTCCACTCTCTTGTAATGGATTGAGTTTTCCCTTTGAAGTAATCTTATCGGATTGAGTCTTTAATGACTTGAGAACACTTGATGTATGTCTTGCCGTGCGTATCTGTGGTGACAATGGGATATCACGTGATTCACTTGATGTATGTTTTGGTGATCAACTTGCGGGTTCCGCCCATGAACGTATGCATAGGGGTTGGCACACGTTTTCGTCTTGATTCTCCGGTAGAAACTTTGGGGTACTCTTTGAGGTTCTATGTGTTGGTTGAATAGATGAATCTGAGATTGTGTGATGCATATGGTATAATCATACCCACGGATACTTGAGGTGACATTGGAGTATCTAGGTGACATTAGGGTTTTGGTTGATATGTATCTTAAGGTGTTATTCTAATACGAACTGTAGGGCTGTTTGTGACACTTATAGGAATAGCCCAACAGATTGATTGTAAAGAATAACTTTGAGGTGGTTTCGTACCCTACCATAATATCTTCGTTTGTTCTCTGCTATTAGTGACTTTGGAGTGCCTCTTTGTTGCATGTTGAGGGATAGTTATATGATCCAATTATGTTATTATTGTTGAGAGAACTTGCACTAGTGAAAGTATGAACCCTAGGCCTTGTTTCCTAGCATTGCAATACCGTTTACGCTCACTTTTATCGCTTGTTACCTTGCTGTTTTTATATTTTCAGATTACGAAAACCTATATCTACCATCCATATTGCACTTGTATCACCATCTCTTCGCCGAACTAGTGCACCTATACAATTTACCATTGTATTAGGTGTGTTGGGGACACAAGAGACTCTTTGTTATTTGGTTGCAGGGTTGTTTGAGAGAGACCATCTTCATCCTACGCCTCCCACGGATTGATAAACCTTAGGTCATCCACTTGAGGGAAATTTGCTACTGTCCTACAAACCTCTGCACTTGGAGGCCCAACAACGTCTACGAGGAGAAGGTTGCGTAGTAGACATCAAGCTCTTTTCTGGCGCCGTTGCCGGGGAGGCTAGGTAAGCGGCACTCACACCCCGTCAACTAAGCTCTTTTCTGGTGCCGTTGCCGGGGAGGTGAGTGCTTGAAGGTATATCTTTAGATCTTGCAACCGAATCTTTTTGTTTCTTGTTTTAGCACTAGTTTAGTTTATAAAAGAAAACTACCAAAAAAATGGAATTGAGTTTGTCTCATACGCTTCATCTTTTTAATATCTTTCGTGAGTATGATGGAAAGGAAAATTGTGCCAAAGTGTTAGAAGAAGAATGTATTAAAATGTTTGGCACTAAATCTTTGAATGATGAGCATGGTTGCAATGTTGTTAGTATGAACTCCTTGAATATCCATAGTACTAATGATGATTGCACTAGTTATGATGAAAATGCCTCCTATAAACATGTCAACTTTATTGGAGTGCATTGGGTTTGCAAGTACACACCGAATAGGGAAGATAGATATTGCAAGAGGCATAAGCATCTAGAAACTAAATTGTTGCAAGAAAGGCTAGATGATTGTGCTGAAAATTTAAATTTTCTTGGCCGTACTTGTCAACTTTGCAATGAAAGTGGTCATTTAGCTATCCGATGCAAATTGTTTCATGATCTAATCGTGTCCAAAAATTGTGATGAGTTGATTTCCTTGCACATTATAGTGAACTTAGCTTTCTTATGGGTTGCGAAGAAATGAAACATATAACTACGCATCTTCCAGAATTTGCCCGTTATAAACTTCTTGGTTTTGATCTAGAAGAAATTTATATGTATTGTGCGGTGAATTGCATTGAAAATCCATATATTGCCAATTACATAAAGAAAAGAAAACAAATAGAAGATGAAGAGAATACTAACGAAAGGGAAGAGACTTCCCAATATTCTCCTATTATTTCTTATGATGAATTAGGTAACGAGGAGGAGCCTTCTATTCAACCAATCTCATTAATAAGGAGCTCCAAAAAGAGGATTGAGCCCACACATGAGGTGAAGAAGAAGAAAAGAAAAAGGAAGAGAGGTAAAAAGATATCTCCCCCAAATAATGTTGCTCCTATTATTGTTGTGCCTCATGAAAACGAAGATGATGCACTTGATGATGATCTTGTTATGCCTATTGCTTCTTGTGATGATTATGATTGGGAAGATACACTAGTAGAAAAAGGGCCTTTAGTCCCGGTTCATAAGGGCCTTTAGTCCCGGTTCTGGAACCGGGACTAAAGGGTCGTTACTAAAGCCTCGCCCTTTAGTCCCGGTTCTTACACGAACCGGGACTAAAGGCCCTCCACGTGGCCGCTGCCTGGAGGTCCACCTTTAGTCCCGGTTGGTAACACCAACCGGTACTAAAGGAAATTTTATGATTTTTTTGAAATATTTTTTTGAATTTTTTTATTTTTCTTTTTGATTTTCAAATTTCTGAATTTTTTTAACCTCTAATCTCTAATCACCCCTCATCACTGCTCAATTTAACCTCTAATCTCTAATCACCCCTCATCATTCCAAATCATCTAACTTCCCGGACGGTCACCCATCCTCTCACTACTCCAGCCTGAGCACGCTTAACTTCCGGGTTCTATTCTCCCTCGTTTCCAAGTCTGCACTTGTTGTTTTCCTGACAATAGTAAGATGTCAATCCTATTAACCCTCAGGAATTTAGCTTGAGCATGAAGTCGCACATTTCACTGTTTGAGTTTGAAACTATTGTTCTAAAAAACAATAATTATTTAGTAACACTAATATTTCTTTAATAAGTAGTTTGACCATAGTTTGACCACAGTTTGACCAAAATTCAAAAAAACTGAAATAATTATTTAGTAACACTAATATTTCTTGAATAATTAGTTTGACCATTGTTTAACCACAGTTTGACCAGATTTGACCAAAATTCAAAAAAACTGAAATAATTATTTAGTAACACTAGTATTCTTGAATAATTATTTAGTAACACTAAAATTTCTTGAATAAGTAGTTTGACCATAGTTTGACCAGATTTAACAAAAATTCAAAAAAAAAAGAAATTTGAGCATAACTTTTTTTGCTTTTAGAATTTGAGGATTCTAAAAATTTGCAAACAAGCCATAGGCCGTCAAAATTGGATGCGGATTTTAGTGCTGAACATTTTGATATATTATACGTTTTTTTCTGACATCGTATGCAAAAGTTATACCCGTTTTACATTTTCCCTACACTTTTTGCAAAACATGTCCAAATTTAAGTTTTTAAATTTTCCTAACTAGTACATGTAGTAACATAACTACATCTGGAAGGATTTTAATTTTTGAAGTTTTTATCATTTTCTTTTGCTTTTTACAAAACTGAAAAGGCGATCCGGGGGGGGGGGGGGTAGAGTTTGAAAATGGGACCTTTAGTACCGGTTCGTGCCATGAACCGGTACTAATGCCTCAAACTCCATTATTACTGGTTGGTGGCTCGAACCGGGACTAAAGGTCTAACCTTTAGTACCGGTTGGTGCCATGAACCGGTACTAATGGGCATCGCACCCTTTAGTCCCGGTTCGTGGCACCAACCGGGACTAAAGGTCCCATTTGAACCGGGACTAATGCTTGTACGGTGCCCCTAGCCGCTCGAACCGGGACTAATGCTCACATTAGTCCCGGTTCGTAATGCAACCGGGATTAATGCTCTTTTCTGGCCGAACCAAAGCCCTGTTTTCTAGTAGTGATAATGATACTTCTTATGATCTTGAAAATCTTTTTGGCACTTGCTTGGAATATGACAATTGCTATACTATTGGTGCTATCCATACTATTAATGATGAGAGTGATTATGCTTATGATATGAAAAGGCCCAAGCTTGGGGAGGCTATGTTTGATGAAGATGATGTTTTTGAGAATATATTTGCTGCAATTAATGTTTGTCCCAAGCTTGGGGATGCTACGTTTAATGAAGATGATATTTTTAGCCTCCCATGTTTTGATATGCAAAGTTGTTATGATGATAGCATGCCTTATACCTATGATGATTATATTAATGAAAGTGGATTTGGAGAGGTCATGACTTTATTTAGTGATGAGTCCACTATCTTGGAAGAGGTTTCAATCGATTATGATGAGAACAAAGTTGCTACTTATGATGATTATATTTATAAAACTAATAAAAAAATGAGAGAAAAAGAGAGAAGGGGCAATGCTACTATCCTTTTACCACACTTGTGCTTCAAAGTAGGACCATGATCTTCATAATAGAGAGTCTCCTATGTTGTCACTTTCATATACTAGTGGGAATTTTACACTATAGAACTTGGCTTGTATATTCCAATGATGGGCTTCCTCAAAATGCCCTAGGTCTTCGTGAGCAAGCGAGTTGGATGCACACCCACTTAGTTTCTTTTTGAGCTTTCATACACTTATAGCTCTAGTGCATCCGTTGCATGGCAATCCCTACTCACTCACATTGATATCTATTAATGGGCATCTCCATAGCCCGTTGATACGCCTAGTTGATGTGAGACTATCTTCTCCCTTTTTGTCTTCTCCACAACCACCATTCTATTCCACATATAGTGCTATGTCCATGGCTCACGCTCATGTATTGCGTGAAGATTGAAAAAGTTTGAGAACATCAAAAGTATGAAACAATTGCTTGGCTTATCATCAGGGCTGTGCATGATTTAAATATTTTGTGTGATGAAGATAGAGCATAGCCAGACTATATGATTTTGTAGGGATAGCTTGCTTTGGCCATGTTATTTCGAGAAGACATAATTGCTTAATTAGTAGGTTTGAAGTATTATTGTTTTCATGTCAATATTAAACTTTTGTTTTGAATATTATGGAACTGAATATTCATGCCACAATAAAGAATACTACATCGATAAATATGTTAGGTAGCATTCCACATCAAAAATTCTGTTTTTATCATTTACCTACTCGAGGACGAGCAGGAATTACGCTTGGGGATGCTGATACATCTCCAACGTATCTATAATTTTTGATTGTTCCATGCTATTATATTATCCATCTTGGATGTTTTATGGGCTTTACTATGCACTTTTATATTATTTTTGGGACTAACCTATTGACCCAGAGCCCAGTGCCAGTTCTTGTTTTTCCCTTGTTTCAGTGTTTCGAAGAAAAGGAATATCAACCGGAGTCGAAACGGAATGAAACCTTCTGGAGAAGTTATTTTTGGAAGGAAAGCAAACCGGGAGACTTGGAGTCCACGTCAAGAAAGAAACGAGGGAGGCACAAGGCAGGGGGGCGCGCCCACCCCCCTGGGCGCGCCCTCCACCCTCATGGGCCCCTCGTGGCACCCCTGACGTACTTCTTCCTCCTATATATATCCATATACCCTAAAACGATCGGAGAACATAATAGATCTGGAGTTCCACCGCCGCAAGCCTCCGTAGCCACCAAAAACCTCTCGGGAGCCCGTTCCGGCACCCTGCCGGAGGGGGGATCCCTCACCGGTGGCCATCTTCATCATCCCGGCGCTCTCCATGACGAGGAGGGAGTAGTTCACCCTTGGGGCTGAGGGTATGTACCAGTAGCTATGTGTTTGATCTCTCTTTCTCGTGTTCTTGATTTGGCACGATCTTGATGTATCGCGAGCTTTGCTATTATAGTTGGATCTTATGTTTCTTCTCCCCCTCTACTCTCTTGTAATGGATTGAGTTTTCCCTTTGAAGTAATCTTATCGGATTGAGTCTTTAATGACTTCAGAACACTTGATGTATGTCTTGCCGTGCGTATCTGTGGTGACAATGGGATATCACGTGATTCACTTGATGTATGTTTTGGTGATCAACTTGCGGGTTCCGCCCATGAACCTATGCATAGGGGCTGGCACACGTTTTCGTCTTGATTCTGCGGTAGAAACTTTGGGGCACTCTTTGAGGTTCTATGTGTTGGTTGAATAGATGAATCTGAGATTGTGTGATGCATATCATATAATCATACCCACGGATACTTGAGGTGACATTGGAGTATCTAGGTGACATTAGGGTTTTGGTTGATTTGTATCTTAAGGTGTTATTCTAGTACGAACTCTAGGGCTGTTTGTGACACTTATAGGAATAGCCCAACGGATTGATTGGAAAGAATAACTTTGTGGTGGTTTCGTACCCTACCATAATCTCTTCATTTGTTCTCCGCTATTAGTGACTTTAGAGTGACTATTTGTTGCATGTTGAGGGATAGTTATATGATCCAATTATGTTATTATTGTTGAGAGAACTTGTACTAGTGAAAGTATGAACCCTAGGCCTTGTTTCCTAGCTTTGCAATACAGTTTACGCTCACTTTTATCGCTTGTTACCTTGCTGTTTTTATATTTTTAGATTACAAAAACCTATATCTACCATCCATATTGCACTTGTATCACCATCTCTTCACCGAACTAGTGCACCTATACAATTTACCATTGTATTGGGTGTGTTGGGGACACAAGAGACTCTTTGTTATTTGGTTGTAGGGTTGTTTGAGAGAGACCATCTTCATCCTACGCCTCCCACGGATTGATAAACCTTAGGTCATCCACTTGAGGGAAATTTGCTACTGTCCTACAAACCTCTGCACTTGGAGGCCCAACAACGTCTACAAGGAGAACACTACAGGAAACATGAGATTTGCCGTTAGTACTGGTCTTTGCCGTCAGCATTTCGTCGGGACAGACGGCAAAGACAAATTTTGCCGACAGCGGCTGACGGCAAAGAATGGCTGACGGCAAAGATATACTTTGCTGTCTGTAGAGAAAAAAGCAGACAACAAAGAGTCTTTGCCGTCTGCGATTTTCTTACAGACGGCAAAGAGCTCACTTTGCCGTCTGTAGAAGAAAAACACAGACGGCAAAGACTTTGCCGTCTGCTTTTTCTCTACAGAAAGCAAAGTATGTCTCTTTGCTGTCTCTAAAAAAACAGCAGACGGCAAAGAGAAAACACAACCCACGGATCGATCCCACGGATCGATGATGTGGCACACATCCACAGTGCCCACACCCGCCTCTCTCACCACGCGCAGACCCACCCACCCCGGCTGGCCCACCACCCACTCCACCTTGCCTTATCCTCTGCCCATCCCTCTTTCTCTATCTCGCAACGCACCACATCCATCCGCCTCTCTCTTTCACCACCGAGCGCTGCCCGCCACCTCCTCCGCGCAGCCCCACGTCCGCCCGCCGGCGCCTGCCTCCGCGCGGCCTTGCGTCCACCGGCTGGAGCCCGCCTCCACCCGCGCCGCCCGCCTCTCTCTCACCCTGAGTGTCGCCCATGTCCGGACACCGTCACGCGCTCCCGACTCCGCCCGCGTCAGCGCGCCGCCGCACGCCCCCACCGGAGCCCGCCTCCGCCCACGTCCGTGCGCGCCGCCTGCCTTCACGCGCTCCCGCCTCCGCCCGCGTCCGTCCACATCCGCGTGCCTCCCGCCTCTGCGTGCCACCAGGCGCCTCTCGTCTCCGCCCGCGTGTGCCCGCATCTGCCCTCCCCGTCCGACGGCCGAAGCCCGCCTCCGCCACCGTTCGCCACCGCAACGGCTGTCGCAGGGAGCAACGCCGGATGTGGAGGGTGCTGCCGCTCGCCCCATCGGGTGCAGGACACCGAGCGGCTACATGGCCCACATGGCTGCCGTGCGGTCTTTGTCTGTAGGACGATTCCCGAGCCCATTTCTCTGTAGCATGAACATGTAAATCGATTATGAAAATTGTTGATGTTGAGTTCTGTAAATTGATCTATAAAAAACATTGTAGCTACCAAATTTTGATGCCGAGCGTCCTGCAAACTGATTATAGTTGATTTGCTGTGTAAATTGAGCTATAAAGAATGCCATGGAAAATATTTTACTGTTTAGGTGTCCTGTGAATTTTTTAGAATAAAAAAATCTTTGCCGTCTGTAAAGTAGTTTGGTGACGGCAAAGATTGTGCTTCGGGTGATGGCAAAGATGTTTCTTTGCCGTCTGTTACTAGGATTAGCTGACGGCAGACTTTGCCATCTGCCTGATGAAAAGCTAACAGCAAAGTACCCTTTGCCGACTTTGTCATTGCCGTCACACTTTGCCGTCAGCTGGTTGACGGCAAACTCTTTGCCGTCTGTATACCAGCCTTTGCCGTCTGTTATTGCCTAACGGCAAATTGCCTGATTCCTGTAGTGGAAGGTTGCGTAGTAGACATCACAATGCAAGGCGGGTTCCTTCTCCGAATACTACAAAGCATCTGTCCCGAAGAGTTGTACTCGACTTTTCATTTAATGTCACACCCTTTGGCTTCTGCTCCTCCGATGCTTCTGCCTCCATGTGCCGAGCGAATACAAAAGGTCAGAGTATTTTTTACACATAACACCCTGGCCACATAAGAAAGATGTCTATTTAAAGATATTGGATCTCCGATGCCATTCTACACCAGGCGGAAAATCTTTATAGCTCGCTAGGAGAAACCATTCAAACATGGCCAGCTCTCCCAATTCTTCCTCTCGCCCCCATGGCTCCGAAAAAGGCGATTGGGAGAGATGTTCAGTATCCCATGACAAGCTGAGTAAGCTTCAAACGCAGGGATTCCTTCCCCCCGTGGATCTAGTCCCCGTCCAGGCAGGATTAACCTCTTTTACCGGCGAAGCTCTGGCGGAAAATTTCTCCAATCCAACCAGGGGGAGCGAGTGTGCTTCGTATCTTTCTTATCAAGAGGCCTCGGATTTCCAATCCATCCTTTTCTCCGAGGTCTCCTGGAGTACTACGGCCTCCAACTGCACAATTTTACTCCAGCCTCCATCCTGCACATCGCGGGTTTTGTCGCTCTTTGCGAGCTATAGCTGGGCTGCGAGGCCCACTTTGAGTTATGGAGGAAGCTTTTCTGCCTCGTCCCTCGCACTCAGAAGGGATCGGTATTCGAGGTGGGCGGCACCGAGATTTGTTGGATAGCCGGGACCGGATACCTGTCCGGCACGCCGAAAAAGGCGTCCGAAGGGTGGCCCTCGGAGTGCTTTCATATTGAAGATGTCGCCCTCCCCGACCCAGACCGAATGGGCCTTCCCGAATTTTCCAGCGCTCCATTGAAGAAACGCCATAGCTGGCGCCCTCGGAGCTTCGAGGAGGAAGATAGTGCGGAAGTCCAACAATTAATGGGCAAGATAAGGACACTCGCCCAGTCCGGATTATCAATAATCAAGGTAATGGCGACTTCCATAGCGCGGGGTGTCCAGCCACTCCAATTCAGAGGGCTCCCTATGTGGCACTATAATGGGGTAGATGACGCCTCATGCTGCGAACGAAAGGGTCCGGACACCCCTGCCGCCCTGGCCACAATATTGGCCGATCTGACAAAGGGGAGAAAGAGGAGTTTACTCGTCTTAAGCGCCGAGAGGGATTTTTGATGTACAATCCTCCTAACTGGGTGAGTTTTAACCCGACCATCTTACTCAATCTTTTCCCTGGGTTATGTTTGATTGACATTAACCCACCCATTTTTAATAGGAATGGCGGAAGGTTGTCGCAGCGATCCATAGCCCCGCTCCACAGCCGGAGGACCATAACCGGGACCTCGATCCCGGATACGAGGAGGATCCAGACATATTTCTAGAGCTCCAGGAGGGAGTCTTCTACCAGGCAAGCTATGATGGAACAGAAGCGGCCATTGTGGCCGATTATCGTGGCCTCCTCCCTGCTTCATATGTAAGTAATCAGGAGACATTTCCTCCAAAAGAACTTCCTCATTATTCCTCACCCGCCGCACTGTCTTCCTTCTAAGGGGAAGCGCTCGGCACGCCATGCCACACCAAAGGTGTCTCATAAGAGGGCGGCGCCTGAGTCGGGCGGGTCTTCAAAGAGGATGGCGAATGATAACACGACCGAGCCTTCATCAAAGAGGTATGACTTTAAATATGCCCTCTGGTGGTCACATCGAACTGTGACATTGTCCGCTGTGTTTTATCAGGAAGAGTGTTCGCCGGACTATGTCCGGGGATCCTGCCGGTTGCGCCTCCGTCAATCAGGTTCCAGACCCTGCCTCTAGGGCGGGGGCTGATGCGGGAGTGCCGCCGGATTGTCCTCCTTCAGAGGATTCGGATGATGTATCCGTCATGAACTTTGAAGTAGAGAGCGCCATGAATCATCGGCGCCGAAGAGCCGCTCTTCACGACCCCAGCTTTACTAAAAAGGCGTTCAATGCCTTCAGCTCGGCTGATGCATACATCCGAGCTGCTCGGGATGGGCTTGCCAGAGCCACTGACCAGCATTTAAAAGATATGCGGGTAATCATATACCAGTAGCCCCTGAGAATTGAAGCAGTTGAAACAACTGATTTAAGGATCGTTGTATAATCAGGTACTCACGGAGAAGAACAACATGTTGTCTCATGAGCTGGAAAAGTGTCGGACCCAGCTAGCTATTGTTACCGCCGAACTGGAGAAGTCCAAGGAGGCAACGCCTGGTAATGTTCCCCTCCATCAAAAAACTATAATCATATACCAGGAATGTTAATACTATTGTATTTCCCATGTCAGGATCGTTAGATCAACTGAAAGAGGAACTGAAGTCCGTGCAAGCGGGTAAACAATAGGCCGAAAGGCAACTGGCCGCTGGCGAATGTTTGTTGGCACGGACCAGGATGATAAGAACAAGCTGCAGGATTCCAACACCCAGCTAGGCGAAGAACTAAAAGACGTGTGAGCCCAGCTAGCAGATGCCGTAAAATAGAACAGAAGGCTACGGGGCGGCATATTCAGTATGCGTTTGAACTTACCTTCGTGTAATGCGGCAAAGAAATGAGCTAACAGATTTATGTCTGCAGGTATACTTACTGGCCGTCCTGTAGAGGAAATGTCCGGATCTCAAGGCGATCTGCTACAAGAGCTGTCCCATGTAGCGACCAGACCTCAAACAGTCTAGTCTCTGTGCATCAGTGTCATCCCTGGATCGGTAATGCTGACACGCACAGTACTTTGAAGGATTTATAACAGAGTAGCAATCACACACTTATTACATCGAATAGTTCAAGAGAACTCAATACAATAAATATGGCTTAAGGCCATCTAAAATACGATAACATCGGAAGGCTTGGAAGATAAAGTGAGTCCATCAACTCTAACGGCATCACTGAGTATAAGACCACGACCTAAGGCTCCTTACTCATCGTCTGAAAAGTCTGCAACATGATACGTTGCAGCCCGAAAACGGGTCAGCACATGGAATATGCTGGCAAAGTAACACATAGAGAATAATGAATAGAATAATGCTATCACTACATGCATATTTGGCTGGTGGAAAGCTCTATGGTTACAGTTTTGCGAAAACCCAATTTTTCCCTACCACAAAGGAATAAATTTTATTTAACTATCATGGTGGTTGTTAAACATTGAGAAGGTACCTCCAACTCAATCCCAATTAAGAACGTGATTAAGCCAATCAAATTAAATTAAGTAACATGATGACGAGATTCACATGATACTCCAAGAACTATATACTCAAGATGTCCATAACCGGGGACACAGCTAATCATGATCAGTTTGTACACTCTGCAGAGGTTTGTGCACTTTTCGCCACAAGACTCGATCGCCTCCGCTTGATTTCTCGCACTACATGGTGTTTGAGAAACGGATGACCGAGACACAGTCTTTCAGAAACACTACTCTTTACTCCGGGTGGACAGTTACACCTACTTTCCCCTACTTCTGCTAGCCCACCTCTTCAAGAGGTCATGTAACCTACTCAACTATGCTAGAGCCCATAATAGCTTGTGGCTGCACACGGAAGTTTCTATCATGAATAATCTCATGATCCCTTTGAGTCTGGGTGGCGGTCCATAGGATGATCACACGGGTACTCAGGGATATCCAAAAATACAGGCAACACGGGTTTCTCCAGGTGCCTCAATCCACCCAGATGTAAATTAAAGTAGCCAACTTAAGTTCAACCATAAATTAATAATCTCACATCTGTCATGAAGAATTCAAACGAAGCACGAAGGTCAAATGGCGAAAGAAACAAGCTTCGTTTACTAATCTGGATCTAAGTCAAATTTTACAGTAGCAAAAACTTGTTTGAGTTCATTAAACGGAAAGAGAATTTCGAGACGAAACTCTAGGCGCTTGAATCGCCTGATTCCGATAAAAGAGCGAAAAGTTATACTAAAACGAAAAACAGATCGGAAATCACGATCAGGAATAATCGCGGAATATCCAAGAAAAGAAAAACTGACGATCAGGCTAACGATCGAACGTTCGCTGTCTGGAAAAAAAAACAAAAACCGTTCGTTAAAACGAACAAACGAACGGGCGTTCGCTATTTAACTAAACCGGAAAAAATAAACCGATCTAATATATAAAAAAACGCATCTCGGTTTCGAAATAAAACCGAACGGTTTTTGGAGAAAAACCGGCGGCTACCTCGGTTCGCGTGGTGGCGGCGGTGGCGCGCGGCTCCGGCGGGTGGTGGCGTCGGGCGAGAGGCGGCGGGGCTCCGGCGGGTGGCGGGTCGGGCGGCGGCGGCGCGGGCAGCGGCAGCGGCGGCTAGGGTTTCGGGGCGGCGACGACTTGGGCTGAGGTGGGGCTCGGGCCGCGGCTTTAAAGGCCAGCCGGGCTGAGGTGTCCGGGTCGGACACGGCCCGTAAGGCGGTTGACTTTAAAAAAAATTCGGACGTGCTGAAAAAGTAAGAAAAGAAATACTAAACGGACTCCAAAAATACCGAAATAAATTTTCCCCATCCTCCAAAAATAAGCCGGGCAAGATGAACATTTATTTGGGCCTAAAATGCAATTTGGAAAAACGCGTATTTTTCCTAATTCGAATAAAATCAAATAAAATCCAAATTAAATCAAATATTTGTTTTTTTATATTTTTCCTCCAATATTTCATTATTTGTGGAGAAGTCATTTTATCCCCTCTCATATATTTTGATATGAAATATTTTCGGATAAAAAATAATTAAAACAAATGATCCTATTTTCAAAATTTGAGACAACTCAAATATGAAAATAAGGAAATCCCCAACTCTCTCCGTGGGTCCTTGAGTTGCGTGAAATTTCTAGGATCGCAAATAAAAATGCAATAAAATATGATATGCATGATGATGTATAACATTCCAAATTGAAAAATTTGGGATGTTACAAACCTACCCCCCTTAAGATGAATCTCGCCCTCGAGATTCGGGTTGGCTAGAAAATAGGTGAGAGTGGTCCTTCCGTAGATCTTCCTCTCGCTCCCAGGTGGCTTCATCCTCGGTATGGTGACTCCACTGAACTTTGCAAAACTTGATAACCTTGCTGCGGGTGACTCGGCTGGCATACTCAAGAATCTTAACTGGTTTCTCCTCATAGGTCAAGTTACTATCCAGCTGAATCGCTTCCAATGGCACTGTATCTCTCAGTGGTATCTCAACCATCTCTGCTTGGCACTTCTTCAGCTGAGAAACATGGAACACATCGTGAACTCCCGACAATCCTTCGGGCAATTCCAACTTGTAAGCAACTTCCCCCATACGCTCCAAAACTTTGTATGGTCCTACAAAACGTGGCGCTAACTTTCCCTTAACTCCAAAGCGCTTTACTCCTCGAAGTGGTGATACTCGAAGATGAACTCTGTCTCCGACTTCGTAAACTGAATCCTTGCGTTTAGAATCTGCATAACTCTTCTGCCTGGACTGGGCTACCATGAGCCTATCGCGAATCAACTTCACTTTCTGTTCAAACTCTTTAATCAAATCTGGTCCAAAAAATTGGCGGTCTCCAACTTCGTCCCACAACAACGGTGTCCTTCACCTCCTTCCGTACAGAGCTTCGAAAGGGGCCATCTTCAAACTGGATTGATAACCGTTGTTGTAAGAGAACTCTGCATATGGCAAATTGTCGTCCCAACTAGATCCATAATCTAGCGCACAAGCTCTCAGCATGTCCTCCAAAATCTGATTGACTCTCTCGGTCTGTCCGTCTGTCTGTGGATGAAAGGCTGTACTGAACTCTAGCCTGGTACCCAAAGTCTCGTGCAACTGATTCCAAAACTTTGAAGTAAACTGGGTTCCTCTATCTGATACAATGGTCCTCGGAACTCCATGCAGACATACGGTCCTGGTCATGTATATCTTTGCCAACTTAGCACTTGTATAAGTGGTCTTTACTGGGATGAAATGAGCTACCTTCGTCAAACGATCGACTACAACCCATATCGAGTCATAGCCTGAACGAGTCCTAGGCAATCCTATGATAAAATCCATGCCTAGCTTATCCCGCTTCCATTAAGGTATCGGCAATGGTTGTAGCAATCCTGGTGGCTTCTGATGCTATGCCTTTACTCTCTGACATACATCACAAACTGCTACATACTCCACAATATCCTTCTTCATTCCGGTCCACCAGAAAGTATCCTTCAAATCCAAATACATCTTGGTATTTCCTGGGTGAATCGAATATGGTGAATCATGGGCCTCTTGCAGAATCACCTTCCTGATCTCCGGATCATTGGGCACATAAACGTGGTCCTCAAACCATAAGGTATCGTGTTCATCCTCACGAAATCCCTTGGCTTTTCCTTTACTCATCCTTTCCTTTATCTCAGCAATTTCCTTGTCTATTTTCTGAGATTCTCTGATCTTATCCATCAAAGTAGACTGAATCTCCAATGCTGCTACAAAACCTCTTGGAACTATTTCCAAACATAGTTCACGAAGATCCTCTGCTAACTTCTTGGGTAACTCTCCGGTCATGAGCGTGTTGACATGGCTCTTGCAGCTCAACGCATCGGCTACTACGTTAGCCTTCCCTGGGTGATAATGCAATCTCATATCATAGTCCTTAATGAGCTCCAACCATCTCCTTTGCCTGCGATTCAACTCCTTCTGCGTGAAAATGTACTTCAAACTCTTGTGATCCGTGTACACGTCACAATGGTTTCCGATGAGAAAATGTCTCCATGTCTTTATGGCATGCACTACGGCTGCTAACTCCAAATCATGTGTAGCATAATTCAACTCATGGGGTTTAAGCTGTCGTGAGGCATATGAAACAACTTCCCTCCTGCATTAGCACTTCTCCAAGTCCTCGACGAGAAGCGTCGGAATATACTTCATAATCCTTGCATTGATCTGGCAGAATCAACACTGGCGCTGTAACCAAACGTTTCTTCAATTCCTAGAAACTAGCCTCACATTCCTCGGTCCAAATGAATTTGGTGTCCTTCTTCAACAACTCCGTCATAGGCTTTGCAATCTTCGAGAAATTCTCGATGAATCTCCGGTAATATCCTGTGAGTCCAAGAAAACTCTGGATTTCTCCAACTGTCGTGGGTGCTTCCCAATTTGTCACAGTGTTAACCTTGGTGGGATCTACCTCTATTCCTTCTCCGGATATAACATGTCCAAGGAATCCAACTTCCTTTAACCAAAACTCGCACTTGCTGAACTTGGCATATAACTGATGTTCTCTGAGCTTTCCAAGTACCAAACGCAAATGCTCCTTATGCTCTTCTTCATTCTTCGAATAGACCAGAATATCATCAATGAACACTATGACGAACTTATCCAAAAACTCCATAAACACTTTGTTCATCATGTTCATGAAATAGGCAGGTGCGTTAGTCAGGCCAAATGACATAACGGTGTACTCATATAGCCCATACCTTGTGGTAAAAGCTGTCTTGGGTATATCCTGCTCTCGAATCTTCAACTGGTGGTATCCTGATCGCAAATCAATCTTGGAAAATACTTTAGCTCCTTGTAGTCGGTCAAACAGATCATTGATCATCGGCAGTGGGTACTTGTTCTTGATTGTTACTTCATTCAATCCATGATAATCAACAACCATCCTCAACGATCCATCTTTCTTCTCCACTAGAAGTACGGGTGATCCCTAAGGTGAGGAACTTGGGCGAATATATCCTTTATCCAGTAACTCCTTAATCTGCTTCTTAATTTCGTCCAAATCCTTAGCGGGCATCCTGTACGGTCTCTTAGATATTGGCCCAGTGCCTGGCAAAAGCTCAATCCAAAACTCGATGTCTCTATCCGGTGGCATGCCTGGAAACTCCTCTGGAAATACGTCAGGGAATTCCTTCACCACTGGTACTTCCTCCTGTACAACTCCTGATAAGGAATTCACTTGAGTTCTCTTCGGCACATGTCGGGATACATACTTAATCCTTCTTCCTTCTGGGGTAGTAAGCAAAATCGTCTTACTGGCGCAATCGATGTTTCCTCCATACATCGATAGCCAATCCATTCCCAAAATCACATCCAAACCTTGTGACTCCAAAACTATTAGGTCTGAGGGGAAAACATGCCTACCTATGGCCAATGGCAACTGAAAACATCCTTTGCTTGCCATATACTCTGCTCCTGGCGAGGTTACTAACATAGGTGTTCTAAGAACTTTGGTGGGCAACTTAAACTTATCCACAAATCCCCTTGATATGTATGAATGTGATGCACCAGTATCAAAAAGAACGATTGCAGTAAATGACTTAACCAAGAACTTACCTATTACTGCATCAGGCCGTGCTTCAACGTCCTCCACATTAACGTGGTTCACCTGTCCTCTGTTGAAAGGGTTTGGCTTCTTCCCTGAGCTTCCATTGCCATTTCCATTCTTAGCTTCCGGACAATCAGTAGCATAATGTCCAGTCTTCTGGCACTTGAAACAGGTAACGTGGCTTAGATCCCTCTTGCCTGGGGTTGATGGGTTGGTATGGTTCTGTCCGTTGCTTCCTCCGTTCCCATTGCCATTCTTGGGGCCACTATGATTGTGCGAACTTCCTCCATTGTGATTGTGACCTCCATGGTTATGCTGAAGGTGTCCTCCCGAGTTCGGGGTAAAACGAGGCTTCTGGTGAGCTCCTGTACTGTACTTTCCTTGTCCATACTTCCTCTTACGACTCTCAATCTGTTGCTGCTTCCCTTCAATCATGAGAGTTCTATCTACCAACTCCTGGTAGTTGTTAAAAGTTGCCACCATCAACTGCATGCTCAGCTCATCATTCAGTCCTTCCAGAAACTTCTCCTGCTTAGCTGCATCCGTAGCAACGTCATCTGGGGCATAACGTGCTAACTTACTAAAATCCTCCACGTACTGGCCAACGGTACGTCCTCCTTGGCGTAAGTTGCGAAACTCACGCTTCTTCATGGCCATAGCTCCTGCTGAAACATGGGCAGTACGGAAAGCTTGCTGAAACTGGTCCCATGTGACAGTGTCAATGGGGTGAGTGGCTGTGTAATTCTCACACCATGATGCTGCGGGTCCATCAAGCTGATGTGCGGTAAAACACACTCTCTCTGCATCTGTGCATCCTGCAGTGGTCAGCTCCCTTCCAACCTTGCGGAGCCAATCATTTGCCACAATCGGCTCGGTGCTACTGGAAAACACCGGCGGATTCAGCCTAAGAAATCGGGCTAAGTGATCAACAGGTGGTGGTGGTGGTGGGTTGTTGTTGTTGCCTTGGTTTTGAACTAGCACTTGCATCAGGGCATTCTGCTGCTGAATCAACTGAGTGATCTCCGGTGGGAAAACAAATCCGGTGTGGCGTCTCGGAGGCATCTGATGGTTTAGAAAAGATGAGAAAATGGAATAGAATGAGGTCTAGAGGGAAAACACTACCCATATGCACATGGGACAAACACAATCATATCACTCCAATCAATTCAAACAAGGCATACAATCGATCTAACTATCGTTACAAAGTGCTTGGACTATAATATATACATGGTGGAATACTACTACTAATTTGGTGGTCTGCTAGAAAAATTGCTCAGTCGAAGACTCCATGATATCTGCTCCGGCTTCATCCTCCAAATCATCCTCACTGGGGTCCGAGTCGGTGTCGTCAATGATGATGTAATTCTCCGGGCAAGTAGAATCGCCATCATCTCCTCCTGGTGCTGGGTCTGCCATGAAAACTCCTAGCTTCTTTGTCAGGTCGTCATTGTTCTCCACTAGTGCGACGATTTCCTCCATATAATCCTCGCGTGTAGCCTTGAGTTCTTCCTCCAGTTCCATGATCCTAGTCTTTGCCTTCTTCAGTTCTATCATGTCTGCGCACATCTGGTTCTCCTGGCGACGAATGTGCTGGTTTAACTCCTGGATGAAAGCTGCAATAGATCTATCCTTCGTGGTACTGATCATCTCCCATTGCTCGTCTCGGCGCCCAAAAATCTGATAGATAGTATCCTTGAGATCATTGTGGTACACTTCTCCAATGCGTCCCATGGTGATGTGGGCTGCCATGCTCTTTCCTAGACTCCAGGTTGGTGCATCAAAGGAAAACTCTATGGGCTCAGTGATTGGCGTGAACGTCCTTCCTGGAACTTGAACTTGAATCATCCAGCGCTCCTCTTCTGGTAGTGTGGCGTTGTAGGTTCCGGTGAAGCTTGGTATTCCGGTGTTCAGGTACTTAGTAACTTCCTTCAAGTGTCGTCCAAAAGGTGTATCCTCATCTGGTTGCGCGAACTTGTTCCTTGCATCCGCCATCCTAAAAGAGTGGAAGAAAGGAGAGGAGTCAGAAATGAGAAGAGAGTAGTGATCTAGGGCTTTAGCTTAGTGGTCGTGTCCTACAGTCAGCGTGTGCTCTGATACCAACTCTGTAGCGACAAGACCTTAAACAGTCTAGTCTCTGTGCATCAGTGTCATCCCTGGATCGGTAATGCTGACACGCACAGTACTTTGAAGGATTTATAACAGAGTAGCAATCACACACTTATTACATCGAATAGTTCAAGAGAACTCAATACAATAAATATGGCTTAAGGCCATCTAAAATACGATAACAGCGGAAGGCTTGGAAGATAAAGTGAGTCCATCAACTCCAACGGCATCACTGAGTATAAGACCACGACCTAAGGCTCCTTACTCGTCGTCTGAAAAGTCTGCAACATGATACGTTGCAGCCCGAAAACGGGCCAGCACATGGAATATGCTGGCAAAATAACACATAAAGAATAATGAACATAATAATGCTATCACTACATGCATATTTGGCTGGTGGAAAGCTCTATGGTTACAGTTTTGCGAAAAGCCAATTTTTCCCTACCACAAAGGAATAAATTTTATTTAACTATCATGGTGGTTGTTAAATATTGAGAAGGTACCTCCAACTCAATCCCAATTAAGAACGTGACTAAGCCAATGAAATTAAATTAAGTAACATGATGACGAGATTCACATGATAATCCAAGAACTAGATACTCAAGATGTCCATAACCGGGGACACGGCTAATCATGATCAGTTTGTACACTCTGCAGAGGTTTCTGCACTTTTCCCCACAAGACTCGATCGCCTCCGCTTGATTTCTAGCACTACATGGTGTTTGAGAAACGGATGACCGAGACACAATCTTTCAGAAACACTACTCTTTACTCCGGGTGGACAGTTACACCTACTTTCCCCTACATCTGCTAGCCCACCTCTTCAAGAGGTCATGTAACCTACTGAACTATGCTAGAGCCCATAATAGCTTGTGGCTGCACACGGAAGTTTCTAGCATGAATAATCTCATGATCCCTTTGAGTCTGGGTGGCGGTCCATAGGATGATCACACGGGTGCTCCGGGATATCCAAAAATACAGGCAACACTGGTTTCTCCAGGTGCCTCAATCCACCCAGATGTAAATTAAACTGGCCACCTTAAGTTGAACCATAAAAGAATAATCTCACATCTGTCATGAAGAATTCACTCAAACCCAATCCACGTCTACGAGCATAGCATAGCAATATAAGCAAACGTAGAAGTAACTCCCAAAGGTTTGATAGTAAACAGGATAATAGGTACTACCTCATCTACTTCCCAGAACCCACATATTAATCAGATCCTAATCATGCAACTATTTGAGGATTGATCTAATGCAATAAAACTGGGTGATGAAAAGCACGATCAAAGTGTTACTTGCCTTGCTGATGATCCGTGAAACCTAGAGACTCGTAGTAGCACGCTTCGCACTCCGGGTACTCTATCGCAAACAAAAAATACATACATAAGCAATCAAGCAAGGGTGCACGAAATAAAACTCAAAAAAGAGATCTAACCAGAAAGTTCAACTTAAGAACTCCGGTTTGCAAAAAGAACCAATTCAAACGAAGCACGAAGGTCAAACGGCGAAAGAAACAAGCTTCGTTTACTAATCTGGATCTAAGTCAAATTTTACAGTAGCAAAAACTTGTTTGATTTGGTTAAATGGAAAGATAATTTCGAGACGAAACTCTAGGCGCTTGAATCGCCTGATTCCGATAAACGAGCGAAAAGTTATACTAAAACAAAAAACAGATCGGAAATCGCGATCAGGAATAATCGCGGAAAATCCGTGAAAAAGAAAAACTGACGAACAGGCTAACGATCGAACGTTCGCTGTCTGTAAAGAAAACGAAAACCGTTCGTTAAAACGAACGAACGAACGGGCGTTCGCTATTTAACTAAACCGAAAAAACTGATCTAATATATAAAAAAACGCATCTCGGTCTCGAAATCAAACCGAACGGTTTTTGGAGAAAAACCGGCGGCTACCTCGGTTCGCGTGAAGGCGGCAGCGGCGAGCGGCTCCGGCGGGTGGCGGCGTCGGGGGAGAGGCGGCGCGGCCCCGGCGGGCGGCGGCGGGGCTCCGGCGGGTGGCGAGTCATGCGGCGGTGCGACGCGGGCGGCGGCGCGGGCTAGGGTTTCGGGGCGGCGGCGACTTGGGCTGAGGCGGGGCTCGGGCCGCGGCTTTAAAGGCCGGCCGGGCTGAGGTGTCCAGGTCGGACATGGCCCGTAAGGCGGTTGACTTTAAAAAAAAATTGGACGTGCAGAAAAACTAAGAAACAAAATACTAAACGGACTCCAAAAATCCCGAAATAAAATTTCCCCATCCTCTAAAAATAAGCCGGACAAGATGAACATTTATTTGGGCCTAAAATGCAATTTTGAAAAACGCGTATTTTTCCTAATTCGAATAAAATCAAATAAAATCAAATACTTGTTTTTTTTAAATATTTTTCCTCCAATATTTCATTATTTTGGAGAAGTCATTTTATCCCCTCTCATATATTTTGTTATGAAATATTTTCATAGAGAAAAATAATTAAAACAAATGATCCTATTTTCAAAATTTGGGAAAACCCAAATATGAAAATAACGAAATCCCCAACTCTCTCCGTGGGTCCTTGAGTTGCGTGAAATTTCTAGGATCGCAAATCAAAATGCAATAAAATATGATATGCATGATGATCTAATGTATAATATTCCAAATTGAAAATTTGGGATGTTACATCCCAAGTGCACGATCGAGCTCGGAAAGCGATGCAGAGTGTTGCCAAGGCTATATGGCCATCCACATCCCCTCCAGGAAGTCTGGAGGAGCTTGTGAAGCTATTCAAGAGAGCTCGGTGCCTCTTTGGATTATGGAAGATATCGGCTTGCGGGGAAGGCACACGCGAGGCCTGGGCCATGGTGAAAACGTGGTACACCAGACTTGATCCGAATCATATGGCCCGGGTCGGGCCTCGGGGGGCAGATGGGAAAGAAATTCCAGTAAGCCTGGTATATGACAAAGTAAAGATAGCCGCCAAGTTTTCACAACAGGATTGTAGGTTAGACAGCCTGTTAGACGGTATAGAGCAAGAAGTAGCTTCCGAGTCCAAGTGACTATGTACTTCAATTGACAAATTTGTCCCTAGCCGAATTGTAAAACTATTGTCATGGCAGACCTTTTCGCTTCGACCTCCGGACCCGAAGGTGCGGAGTGTTTCCGAATACTGAACTGGTAATAAATACCGGGGCATGCGTGGAAACCAGGCGTATGGGTCATAGTTGCTTGAACAGACAAGTTGTATCCGGCTAGCTATATATGTTATATTACTTGTTGATTGTAAGAAACATCTTCCAGAGAGAATAGTTCCGTTAAGGGTTCCTTTCCCTGGGTGAACATGCGTTAGTATGCATGCCGAACTGTGATTCAAAAAATCGCAGTATACATAGTATCTGGGGGTTCATGTTGCAACGAGGGTAAATCGTCTTTAGTCCGCCGACCGATTATTCCCTTAAGAATGCTAGCTTTCGGCTTCACCCAGTCTGAGGTACACGTCCGGATGACCCGGCTGTAACAATCGTAAAGGTGCTCCCTTTATGCCCAAGCCGAACAAACGGGAACGTAGGGCATAAGCACAGGAGCCGGGTAACCCAGCTTGGCAAAAACTTAAGTCATAAAAGTGCATATAATGGCGAAGAAAAGGTACATATGAGAGAAGGACACATATGTTGGTGAGCTTGATGCTCGAAAAAATGATAATAAGCTTCAAAGAAGCCCCCAGGTATTATGGGCGTGTACATTTCAGGATGTGTGCCTCATAATTGTGCGGTTCTCGCTGCATAAGAGCTATAAAGCTGAAAAAATTTAAAGAGAGGAAAGTGTAAAAGGAAGAACAAGAAAACGAACAATGAGTCCGGCTCTAGGCGTAGAATCTTCGGAGTCTGGCGGCATTCCACGGGTTCGGCTCTAAGCGATTATCCGATGCATCATGCAGGCGGTGCGCACCTCCAGTGAGAACTTCATCTATAATGAAGGGACCCTCCCATTTAGGCTTCATCACGCAGGCGGTGCGCACCTCCTTTTTCTTTTCTGGCAAGTGTAGACCGAGTTCACCAACGTTATAAGGCTTGGCCCGCACTTCTCTGCTTTGATATCTATGAGCTTGTTGTGGGAATGCGGAACGGGCCTTTGCAACGCCGCGCTCCTCCTCCAGGGCATCTAGACTGTCCAGCCGATCAAGCTCGGCTTCTCCCTCTTCGTACATGCGCACTCGAAGTGAGTCATAATGATGTCGTAGGGCAAAACAACCTCTGCGCCGTACACCATGAAGAATGGTGTGTAACCGGTAGTGCGATTGGGTGTGATCCGCAGCCCCCAGAGTACGGAGTCGAGCTCCTCGACCCAGTGTTTGTCTGATTCTTTCAAAGACCGCACTAGCCTGGGCTTAATGTCGCTCATGATAAGACCATTAACTCGTTCAACTTGACCGTTTGTTTATGGGTGATAGACGGAGGCATAATTGAGCTTGATGCCCAGGTTAGCACACCAGGTTTTCACTTCGTCGGCTGTGAAATTGGAGCCGTTATCGGTGATGGTGCTGTGTGGGACACCATAACGGTGTACCGCACCGGATATAAAGTTTATCACTGGTCCAGCTTCGGCCGTTTTAACTGCTTTGGCCTCTATCCACATAGTGAATTTATCTACCATGACCAGCAGGTATTTTTTCTTATGGCTTCCCCCTTTAAGGGGTACGTGAAGGAAATATGCCCTAGAGGCAATAATAAAGTTGTTATTTATATTTCCTTATATCATGATAAACTAGCATTGTGACCCGCGCATTTGTGCGATTAGATTTAACATAGAATGTTTGCTTCATGTTTTTTCCAACACTTCATTTCCCGTGACTCATTTCCATTATGATTCGTCAAGACATTAGCTTTGGCATTTTATGACATCATAGACAAACTGTAGCTAAAGGCAAGCCTTTGTGAAAATATGAATATACACTTTTAGAAGTGTTTGACAGTTGAAGAGAAACAATATGGAGGTTCAAGCACAATTTGTGACACTACTAACATTTATAGTAATCACTATTTTTCATCTTTTACTCATCAACTCTCGATGTGTGTATCCCTCCAAAAAACACTTTTCATTGGAATTCTTCTACCAAGAATTAAATATAATAATTACGAAAATCACCTCTAGTAGAGTCATTGTTGTTGAATGATTGAACGTATCATATTGATTGAATGCCGCTTTTTAAGCATCTTTAGGCAATCTTTCGCCTAGATGTCAGCATCACAATGATAGAAAATTCATAAACCAAAATGTAGCACTACGGTTGGATGACTTACTTAATGATTTTGTTGATGTTTTCAGCAAGAAATAAGTATGACATTGGTGACTCTTATTTCAAACTGTTTTCTCCTCATTCGTATAGTTAGTGGTTGTATATACTCATCAAGTATATGCATTTTGTTCACACTTCTTACATAGCTTTTACAACTAAGTGGTCCATTTTGAACTTTGTCGGTGTCAAAACCGGCGGATCTCGGGTAGGGGGTCCCGAACTGTGCGTCTAGGATCGATGGTAACAGGAGACGGGGGACACAATGTTTACCTAGGTTCAGGCCCTCTCTATGGAGGTAATACCCTACTTCCTGCTTGATTGATCTTGATGAATATGAGTGTTACAAGAGTTGATCTACCACGAGATCGTAATGGCTAAACCCTAGAAGTCTAGCCTATGTGAATATGGTAATGAGTCTGTCCCTATCCGGACTATGCTCTCCGGTTTATATAGACACCGGCGAGATCTAGGGTTACATGAGGTCGGTTACGTAGGAGGAAATATTCATAATAGGTCGCCTAGCTTGCCTTCCACGCCAAGTAGAGTCAAATCCGGACAACGTTATTGTCTTCAGCCTTCGTATCTTCATAGCCCATCAGTTCGGCCCATGGATAACAGGCCGGACGCCCGAGGAGCCCTTAGTCCAGGACTCCCCTAGTAGCCCCCGAACCAGGCTTCAATGACGAGGTGTTTGGCGTGTAGATAGTCTTCGACGTTGCAAGGCGGGTTCCCTCTCCAAGTAATATATTCGGCCATTGATCCAATGTCGCCTCCTTGGCTTCTGTATGTTAAATAATCTTAACCCTCCACGTGTCGAGCGAATGTGGAAAGTCAGGGCATTTTGCGAATAACACCCCGTCCATGCGAGGAAGAGCGCCTATTTAAAGAGATTGGATCCTAGATCCATTCAGCGCCGCGCAGAAGAAATCCCCAGAGACTGCTTAGGAGAAACCATTCCAGCATGGCTAGTGTTCCCAGCTCCTCCGCTCATCCCGGCCCAGAGAAAGGCGAGTGGGAGAGGTGTTCTGTGTCTCACAGCCAATTGATAAAGTTGCAAACGCAGGGATTCCTTCCACCTGCGGATCTAGTCCTTGTTCGAACGGGGCTAGCTTCCTTCAATGAGGGGACTCAGGCAGAGGACCTCCCCAATCCGTCTGGGGGAGAGCGAGTGTGTTTTGTCCCCTTCCTGTTAAGAGGCGTTGGATTTCCAATCCATCCATTCCTCCGAGGGCTTCTGGAGTATTACGGCCTCCACCTGCACAACTTCACTCCGGCCTCTATTCTGCACATCGCGGGTTACATCGCTTTATGCGAATTATTTTTGGGCGTCGAGGCTCATTTCGAGTTGTGGAGGAAGTTGTTCTGTCTCGTCCCGCGCAATCACGAAGGGTCGATATTTGAAGTGGGCGGAGCCGAAGTATGGCGTGTCGCCAATACCGGATATCTATCCGGCACTCCAAGGAAGGCGCCTGATGAATGGCCCTCCGAATGGTTCTATATTGAGGACGTCGTGCTTCCCGACCCGGTTCGAAAGGGTCTTCCTGAATATGTGTGCATCCTGCTGAAGAAACGCCACAGTTGGCATCCCCGGAGCCTTGAAGAGGAGGGCGGCGCAGAGGTTCATCGGCTGATGAACAAGATAAAAGAGCTCGCTCAGTCCGGGCTCACAGTTATTGAGGTTATGGCGATCTCCATAGCGCGAGGGGTCCAGCCGCTTCAATACAGAGGGCTTCCAATGTGGCACTACAATGGGGAGGATGACGCCTCTCGCTGCGGCCGGAAAGGTCCGGACACCCCTGCCGCTTTGGCTAAGATATTAGCCGAACTGTTCAAAGGGGAGGAAAAGGAATTTCTTCGCATCAAACTCAGAGACGGGTACTCTTTGTATAATCCTCCCAGTTGGGTAAGGTCCAACCCCTCTGTTTTTGCTCCTTCCATCTCCGAATTGCCTTTGATAAATTTCTAGCTTGTTTGCTTATGACAACACTGGCGAAAGATCACCGAGGGGTTTCATAGTCCCGCCCCGCAGCCGGAGGATCACAACCAGGAGCTTGATCCCGGGTTTGAAGAGGATCCGGATATATTTGTGCTGCTCGCAGAGGGGGTGTTTTACCAGACGAGCTATCATGGCATAGAAGTGGCCATCATTGCCGACTACTCTGGTCTTCTTCCTGCTTCACAGGTAAGCAATCAAGAAACACCTTCTTTGAAAGGGAGCTCTTACTCTGCCTCACCCACCGCATTGTCGCGCGTTCTACAGGGGAGGCGTTTGGTGATACCGAGGAAATCGGTTCCTGCGCCGGACAGATCTCTGAAGCGGAGGGCCGTTGAAGGCACCGCCAGGCCTTCATCGAGGAGGTACGGATGAATATATTGTTCAGTGGCCATATCCAACTGTGACCTATGCGCCTGTTTGATTACAGGAAAAAGCTTCGCCGAACTGTGTCCGGGGGTCCGGCCGGCCGCGTTCGCAACAACCAAGATTTAGATCCGGTCGGGGAGACGGGGGCCGATGTAGGAACAAAGCCGGACTGCCCTTCACCCGAGGGTTTGGACAATATGTCCTTTACCCACTCGGAAGTAGAGAGCGCCATGAATCATCAGCGCTGCAGGGCTATTTTACGAGACCCGAAGTTCTCGGACGAGGCATTTAATGCCTTTAGCTCGGGCGACGCATACATCCGAGCTGCTCAAGACGGGCTTAGAAAAGCCACGAGGCAATATCTAATAGATGTGGAGGTAAGGTTACTTTGTCAAAAAAGGATAGCCTATGCCAGTAGCCCCCGGGACTGAAAGCAGTTGGTACAACTGATTTAGGGACCGTTGTATGACCAGGTTCTTATAGAGAAGAACAACCTGCTATCCCAAGAGCTGGAACAATGTCGGACACAACTAAATGCTGCTACTGCCGAGCTAAAAGAATTCAAGAAGGCGTCACCTGGTAATATTCCCCTCCAACGAGAAAATATACTTATATGCCCAGGATACTAACAGTCTTGCTTATACCATGACATAATGGTCAGGGGGACTCAAAGAGGCGTTGGAAGTCGCGCAAATGAACGAGCAAGAAGCCGAAAGGCTACAAGCTACAGGCGATCGTGTGCTGAAGCGGGCCATTATTGAGAAAAACCAGCTCCAGGATTGCAAGACCCAGCTAGGCGAAGAGCTGAAAGATGTGCGGGCCCAGCTGGCCGATTCCGTGAAGGAGAACAAGAAGTTGCGGGGCAGCATATTCAGTACGTATCTGAACTATTTTGAAAGTAGTTCGGACGTGGATGAACCTGGTATAGTTGTGATCGCAGGTATATTGACGGGCCGTCCTGAAGAGGAGGTGTCCGGATCATCGAGTGATCTGCTGCAAGGGCTATCGCGAGTGCACGAACAGGCTCGGCTGGTGATGCGGAGTGTTGCCAAGGCTCTATGGACATCCGCCTCCCCTCCAGGAGGTATGGAGGAGCTTGTAGAGTTGTTTAAAGGAGCGCGATGACGTATCCGACTATGGAAGATATCGGCCTGCCGAGAGGGTGCGCGAGAGGCTTGGGCCATGGTGAAAACTCGGTACACCATGCTTGATCCTAATCACATGGTGCGGGTCGGACCTGTAGGGTCGAATGGGGAAGAAATTCCCGTTAGTTTAGTATATGACCAAGTAGAGGTGGCCGCCAAGTATTCCCAATAGGATTGTAGGTTAGACTGCCTATTGGATGGTATAGAGGCAGAAGTGTTTGAGTCCAAGTGACTATGTACTTTCCTCACCATGTGGAATTTCTAGCCGAATTGTATATCATTTGTCATGGCAGACCTTTTCGCTTCGACCTCTAGACTCGAAGGTGCGGAGTGTTTCCGAATACCGTCACGGCCGAATAGGCCGGGGTATGCGTGGAAAACTAAGCGTAGGGGTCATAGTTGCTTGAACAGACAAGTTTTATCCGGCTAGTTATGTTATATTACATTGAGATTGTCAGAAACATCTTCCAGGCAGAATAGTTCCGTTAAGGGTTCCTTTCCTTCGGTGTGCATGCATTCGTAGGCATGTCCGAATTGTGATGCGAAAATCACAGTGTGTATAACCTCTGGGGGTTCACAATAGAGTGAGTGCAAAAAATATTTTTCATCCACCGACCGAATATTCCCTTAAGAACGCTAGCTTTCGGCTTCACCCAGTCTGATGTACACGTCCGGATGACCCGGTAGTAACAATCGCAGAGGTGCTCCCTTTACCAACTAACCGAACAATCGGGAACGTAGGGGTAAGCACAGGAGCCAGGCAACCCAGCTTGGCCAAAACTTAAGTCATATTGATGCATATAATGGTGAAGAAAAGACATACGGAAAAGACGCGTATGTGTGATGAGCTTAATGCTCGGTAATCAATGTTAACAAGCTTCTGTTAAAAGAAGCCCCCAGGTATAATGGACGTACGTTTGTAAAAATGTGTACGGCACCAGTATTCGGTCAAGCCGAATGAGAGTTTTAAAGCGAAAAAAATTGTGTAAAAGGGGGAAAGAGTTATGGGAATTGTAGGGGAAAAGGGGACTAACAAAGGGTTCGGCGCTAGGCATAGAACCTTCGGAGTCTGGCCGCATTTCAGGGGTTCGGCTCTAGGCGATTGTGTGATGCGTCACGAAGACGGTACGCTCCTCCGGTAAGAACTTTGTCAATTATGAAGGGACCCTCCCATTTGGGCTTGAGTTTGTCCTTTATCTTCTCCGGCAAGCGTAGAACGAGTTCACCAACGTTGTAAGTCTTGGCCCGTACTTCTCTGCTTTGATATCTTCGAGCCTGCTGTTGATATAATACTGAACGGGCTTTGGCGACGTCGCGCTCCTCCTCCAGGGCATCTAGGCTGTCCTGCCGATCCAACTAGGCCTCTTTCTCTTCGTAGGTGAGTCATGCATAATATCGCAGGGCAATACAGCCTCTGCACCGTACACCATGAAGAAAGGTGTGTATCCGGTAGTACGGCTGGGCGTGGTCCGCAGCCCCCAGAGTACGGAGTCGAGCTCCTCGACCCAGTGCTTGTTTGATTCTTTCAAAGACCGCACTAGTCTGGGTTTGATGCCGCTCACAATAAGACCATTAGCTCGCTCGACTTGACCGTTTGTTTGCGGGTGGTAGACAGAGGCGTAATCGAGCTTAATGCCTAGGTTAGCACACCAGATTTCACCTCATCAGCTGAGAAATTCGAACCGTTATCGGTGATGATGCTGTGCGGTACACCGTAACGGTGTACCACATCGGATATAAATGCAATCACCGGTCCGGACTCGGCCGTTTTAACCGGTCTAGCCTCTATCCACTTGGTGAATTTGTCCACCATGACCAACAACTATTTTTTCTTATGGCTTCCCCCTTTAAGGGGTCCGACCATGTCCAAGCCCCAGACCGCAAAGGGCCATGTAATGGGGATTTTTTGTAGAGCGGCGGGGGGCATATGGCTTTGGTTGGCGAAGAGTTGGCATCCGACACAGCGTTGGATGAGGTCCTATGCGTCTGCCCGGGCCTTAGGCCAGTAAAATCCTGTACGGAAGGCCTTGCTGACAAGTGCCCGGGCTGCGGCGTGGTGCCCACCAAGACCGGCGTGAATTTCTCCCAAGAGTTGCCGCCCCTCCTCCTCGGAGATACACCTTTGAAGGACTCCGGTAGTGCTTTTCTTGTAGAGCTCTCCTTCGTGCACTTTATAGGCCTTCGAACGCCGGACTATGCGGCGAGCCTCGTTCTGATCTTCTGGGAGCTCCTTCCTATTAAAGTAGGCCAAGAATGGTTCGGTCCACGGGGCAATTACTGCCATGATGAGGTGGGCCGATGGTGTTACTTCGGTGGTTGAGCCTCCGATGATATCGGCGTGTTCGTTATCTGTGTTTGTGTTCGGAACGGGACTGTCGTTGCTATCTCCCCCTTGCCATACCACGGATGGCTTAAAGAGCCTTTCGAGGAAGATGTTAGGTGGGACGGGGTCGCGCTTAGCGCCGATGCGAGCAAGGACGTCTGCCGCCTGGTTACTTTCGCGGGCGATGTGATGAAATTCGAGTCCCTCGAACCGAGCCGACATCTTCAAAACGGCATTGCGATAAGCTGCCATCTTTGGATCTTTGGCATCAAAGTCTCCATTAATTTGGGATATTGCGAGGTTTGAGTCCCCGCGCACCTCCAGGCGTTGTATGCCCATTGATACAGCCATCCGGAGGCCATGTAGCAAGGCCTCGTATTCGGCTGCGTTGTTGGAGTCTGTGTATAATATTTGGAGTACGTACTGGCCGATATCTCTTGTGGGGGACGTTAATACGACGCCCGCCCCTAGCCCTGCCAACATTTTGGAGCCGTCAAAATGCATCACCCAGTTGGAATACGCGCCGTACTCTTTAGGGAGTTCAGCTTCTGTCCATTCGGCGACGAAGTCGACCAGTACCTGGGATTTGATAGCTCGACGTGGTTTGTACGTGATGTCGAATGGCAGGAGCTCAATGGCCCATTTGGCAATCCGGCCCGTTGCTTCCCGGTTGTTAATTATATCATTGAGGGGCACTTCGGAGGCCACCGTGATAGAGCACTCCTGAAAGTAGTGTCGCAATTTTTGAGATGCCATGAAGACTGCATATGCTATTTTTTGATAATGAGGGTACCGGGATTTGCATGGTCTGAGGACGGTGGATACGTAGTATACCGGCTTCTGGAGCGGAAATATGTGTCCGTCATGTTCTCGTTCGACGACGAGTACAGCGCTCACCACCTGGTGTGTTGCTGATATGTATAAGAGCATTGGTTCGCCGGCGTTTGGTGCGGCCAGGATTGGGTTGCTTGCCAGGAGGGCTTTTATTTCTTACAGTCCGGCCGTCGCCGCGTCTGTCCACTCGAAGTTATCGTTGCACCGTAAAAGGCAATAGAGCGGCAACGCCTTTTCTCCCAGCCTGGAGATAAAGCGGCTTAAAGCTGCCACGCATCCAGCGAATTTTTGGACCTGCTTGAGTTCGGTTGGCGTAGCCAATTGTGACAGAGCTCGGATTTTGGCTGGATTTGCTTCAATTCCTCTATTGGAAACGATGAAGCCCAATAGTTTACCGGCGGGGACACCGAAGACGCACTTTTCTGGGTTAAGCTGGATGTCGTATGTGCGGAGGTTGTCGAATGTGAGATGCAAGTCGTCTATTAGTGTTTCGACATGTCTAGTTTTGATGACGACGTCATCCACGTAGGCCTCCACCATTTTGCCGA
This sequence comes from Triticum aestivum, assembly GCF_018294505.1. NCBI lineage: Eukaryota > Viridiplantae > Streptophyta > Magnoliopsida > Poales > Poaceae > Triticum > Triticum aestivum. The sequence goes on from NC_057814.1 coordinate 615,020,622, forward strand.
TCTGTTTCTCGAGGCATGTTTGGATCATGCGCTGGTAGGTGGTGCCGGCGTTCTTGAGCCCGATAGGCATGGTGTTGAAGCAAAACGACCCGTATGGTGTAATGAATGTTGTTGCGGCTTGATCGGACTCCTTCATTTTGATTTGATGGTATCCGGAATATGCATCAAGGAAGCACAGCGAGTCATGACCTGCGGTAGCGTCAATGATTTGATCAATCCGGGGAAGAGGGAAGGGATCCTTAGGGCAAGCCTTGTTAAGGTCTTTGAAATCGACGCATAGGCGCCAGGATTTATCCTTCTTTGGTACCATTACCAAGTTTGCCAGCCAGTCCAGATGTTTAATGTCTTTGATGAATCCGGCTTCGATGAGTTTGGCTAGCTCCTCCCCCATAGCTTGTCGTTTGGGTTCGGAAAAGCGCCGCAGAGTTTGCTTGACCGGCTTATATCCCTTTAGTATGTTGAGGCTATGTTCGGCCAACTCGCGCGGGATTCCTGGCATATCGGAAGGATGCCAGGCGAATATATCCCAGTTTTTGCGCAGGAAGTCTCGTAGTGCGGCGTCGACTGCGGGGCTGAGTTGCGCTCCGATAGACGTTGTCTTCTTCGGGTCTGTTGGATGGACCTGAAATTTGACTATTTCTTCTGCTGGCTTGAAGGAAGTGGATTTGGGTCATTTGTCTAGGATCACATCGTCCTTATCCACGGTGGAGCGTAGTGCGGTTAGTTCTTCGGTCGCAAGGGCCTCAGACAATGCCTCGAGGGCCAAGGATGCGGTTTTATTCTCGGCGCGGAGGGCTATGTCCGGATCGCTGACGAGGTTGATTATTCCATTAGGCCCGGGCATTTTTAGCTTCATATACCCATAATGAGGTATGGCTTGAAAGCGCATGAAGGCCTCTCGCCCTAGCACGGCGTGGTACCCACTGTTGAAAGGGGCCACCTGGAAAGTTATTTCTTCGGACCGATAATTCTCCGGCGTGCCGAACACCACATCAAGTGTAATTTTTCCTGCACACCGAGCTTCCCGGCTGGGAACGATACCTCGAAAGGTTGTGCTGCTTTTCTCGATGCGGCTCCTGTCTATTTCCATCTTGTGGAGCGTGTCCTCGTAAATGAGGTTTAGTCCGCTGCCGCCGTCCATGAGGACTTTTGTAAGTCGAAAGCCGTCCACGATCGGACTGAGGACTAGGGAAGCTGGCGCTCGGACTGTTCTGTATTTAGGTTCGTCACTGGCGTTGAAGGTTATGGCCGTGTCGTTCCAGGGGTCAATTGCAGCGACTTGGCAAACTTCGGCGAGATTGCGCAGGGCCCTTTTACGCTTGTTGTTTGAAGCAAATGTCTCGAAGACTGCCAATACTCTGTTGCCGTTGTTTGCTGGAGGGTGTTGTTCTGGGGTGTCCTTGATAAGGATGTCCTCGCTCTCTTGGCTACCTGCGGAAGTATCCAACATGCTCTAAGGCTGTGGGTTGCCATGGTATCCGGCGTCGTGTGTATTTTGCATGGGCCATTGAGCCATCCCTCCAGAACGGTGCCGTGCAACGTAATATGTTTATGTTTTTTGACTGTTCGGCTGGGTGTGCCACGGGGGCGCGTCCTTTTTGCCTGTAGGGGGAGCCGGGATGGTTCCCAGCAAACTGCCTGAGTTCTCCAGGCGCTTTCCATCGCGCTGTATTTTTGTACGATAGTTGCTAGGTCGGCGAACTTTGATATGCGGTGGCGATTGATGGCGTTAAGGATACCTTCGTCCGCGCAGTTGTTGCAGAATGCTGCTATCGCGTCTTCGTCGCGGCAGTCTTTTACCTTGTTTTTAACAAGGAGGAATCTGGCCCAGAAGTGGTGGACCGTTTCTTGAGACTGTTGTTTGATGCTCCTGAGAGCATCTATTTCCGGGTGGGTGGGTGGAATTGAATCCGAACGCTGACCCGATTTCGGATCCGGAGTTTGGTGGTCTACCGGGCCGGACAGTTCGGGCTCCGTGATATCAACTGATTTTTTAGTCTCGTCATCCGACTCTATGTTCGGAGGAAGAGACATGCTTTTCTGCCGGAAAATATCCGGCTCTTTCAGATCGGCGATCCGAACATATTTTGTCTTCAATATAGTGGAAGAGTTGCTCTGCTCCTCGACTACCGCTATCTGATGGGTGATCGGTGGAGCTTTAATTTCTCTCTGCTCGGGTTTAAGCCCGACCCGATCGTAGTCTGTAGCGACCCCCAGGGCGGCCATGCGATCCAGGAGTTCGTTCAACGACGATAACTCCATTGGATCCATGCGCGCAGAGTATTCGGGATCAACGCGGAGGCGATTTTCGATGACTTGCGAGGTCATCGTCGGCTTAAGGGCCGAGCAGACGGTCATGACGAAGCCGCCGAGCCGGAGGGTCTGGCCTGGGGCCAGGGCTCCTTCGGAGATGATATTATCCTTGACAACAAGGCGAGCCATCAACCCTCTTGGTGACGGCACAGTGGAACTCTCAATGAAAGCACCAATGTCGGTGTCAAAACCGGCTGATCTCGGGTAGGGGGTCCCGAACTGTGCGTCTAGGATCGATGGTAACAGGATACGGGGGACACAATGTTTACCCAGGTTCAGACCCTCTCTATGGAGTTATACCCTACTTCCTGCTTGATTGATCTTGATGAATATGAGTGTTCAAGAGTTGATCTACCACGAGATCGTAATGGCTAAACCCTATAAGTCTAGCCTATGTGAATATGGTAATGAGTCTGTCCCTATCCGGACTATGCTCTCCGGTTTATATAGACACCGAAGAGATCTAGGGTTACATGAGGTCGGTTACATAGGAGGAAATCTTCATAATAGGTCGCCTAGCTTGCCTTCCACGCCAAGTAGAGTCCAATCCGGACACGGGTATTGTCTTCGGCCTTCGTATCTTCACAGCCCATCAGTCCGGCCCATGAATAACAGGCCGGACGCCCGAGGACCCCTTAGTCCAGGACTCCCTCAAACTTCAACCCTTGTGCTTTTACAAACTTGTATGTGAAGCTAATCGTGTTCCTAGTATCCGAATTGTATACATCGTTTGTGCCATTTAATTCAAACTCCTATATATTTGAGTATATGCTATCTTATCCAGCCGTTTCTCTCTTCAAAGCTAGTTGACCAGTATGCTATGTATAATCCAAGTCGACCCAAGCATGGTCTTTGTCCGCACTATCACAATGAAAGTTTGTTGCTCTAAATAACCTTCTCCTTAAAAAATTGATCCCACTCTGTAACAATTATTGTAGATGTAAAAATGTATATAATTTTTTATAGATGTAAAAATAGCTTTGTCCTAATCTTCCATCTAGGGAGACCAAGGAGACCAAGGGCCAGAGGGAAAATCCTTCTCCCGTCTAGGGAGGAGGTCAAGAAAGAAGAAGAAGGAGGGGGTCTATCTCCCCCTCGCTTCCGGTGGCGCCGGCGTGCCACCGGGGGCCATCATGATCACCGCAATCTTCACCAACAACTTCACCGCCATCATCACAAACTCTTCCCCCCTCTATGCAGCGTGTAACCCCTCTTTTACCCGCTGTAATCTCTACATAAACATGGTGCTCAACGCTATATATTATTTCCCATGATGTATGGCTATCCTATGATGTTTGAGTAGATCCGTTTTGTCCTATGGGTTAATTGATGATCGTGATTGGTTTGAGTTGCATGTTTTATTATTGGTGTTATCCTATGGTGCCCTCCGTGTCCCGCAAGCATGAGGGATTCCCACTGTAGGGTTTGCAATATGTTCATAATTTGCTTATGGTGGGTGGCGTGAGCACTACTAGGAAAAGGGCTATAGATGGAATGGCCACTAATGGCGCACCAGACATGTGGTGCGCCATTGCTATGTAGCAGTGGCGCACCATGTGCTGGTGCGCCATTAGTGTGAAATACACTAATGGTGCACCAGACACAAGGTGCGCTATTAGTAACAAATTTTAATTTTTTTTATTTTGCCAGACATACTAATGGCGCACCAGGACATAGTGCGCCATTACTAGTTGTAACTAGTAATGGCGCACCAGCAACATAGTGCGCCACTACAATATTTTTTTATTTTTTACTTTTTTGCAAAACTACTAATGGCGTACTAGGGGCAGTGCGCCATTACTAGTTTAAGCTAGTAATGGCGCACTGCTCCCCCGTGCGCCATTAGTGTATATTTCATGGCTCCATCTCGATCGCTATCCCACCTCGCCAGATCCGGTCCCCCTCGTCGCCGGGCACCCCCGCACCCTCTACCCCGCTCCACCGGGTGCCGCCGCCGACCCCCCGCACCCTCCTCCGCTCCACCGCCGCCGATGACCCACCGCACCCTAGCTCCCCTGCTCCACCGCCGCCGACGACCCACCGCACCCTCCCCGGCCCGCTCCACCGCCGCCGCCGACCCCCGCACCCTCTCCCACTCCACCGCCGCCGCCGACCCACCGCACCCTAGCTCCCCTGCTCCACAGCCGCCGCCGACCCAGCGCACCCTCCCCGGCCCGCTCCACCGCCGCCGCCGACCCCCCGCACCCTCCCCGGCCCGCTCCACCGCCGCCGACGACCCCCGCACCCTAGCTCCCCTGCTCCATCGCCGCCGACGACCCACCGCACCCTACCCGGCCCGCTCCACCGCCGCCGACGCCCCCCGCACCCTCCCTGGCCCGCTCCACCGCCGCCGACGACCCCCCGGCCCGCACGCTCCCCGGCCCGCTCCACCGCCGCCGACGACCACCCGCACCCTAGCTCCCCTGCTCCACCGCCGCCGACGACCCACCACACCCTCCCCGGCCCGCTCCACCGCCGCCGACGCCCCCCCGCACCCTCCCCGGCCCGCTCCACCGCCGCCGACGACCCCCCGCACCCTCCCCGGCCCGCTCCACCGTCACAAATTATTACTGTTTTTGTAAAAAATTGTTACTGTTTCATATTCATATTCATTTTCTAAAAAATTTATTAGATGCAACAAAAATAATAAAAACATTACTTATGGCGCACCTATGGCTGGTGCGCCATTGCTACATAATTTTTTTTTACTAATGGCGCACCCGTCGTGGGTGCGCCATTGCTATGTAAAAAAAACATTCTAATGGCGCACCGCTTCGGGGTGCGCCATTAGTAAGTTTCCCCCCTTAGCTAATTCCTCCCCTCTCCCTCGCCAGTCCACCCGCGCGCTCACCTGACCCACGACACCGCCGCCCCGACCCCCGCCGGACTCCACCCCCGTCGCCCCCGCGCCCCCGTGCCCCCCACCACTGCAGCTCCCCCGCGCCCTCGACAACTGCAGCTCCCCCGCGCTGCCCCGCGAAGCACGTGGCCGCCGGCCTCCCCACGACCAACCGAGGCGCCCAGGAGGACCGCCGCCGTCTTCCTCTTCGACTACGAGGACCCGGACGAGCTCGGACGCCCTCGAGCCATCCCTTCGACACCGCCGCCGCCGCCGACCCCGACCCCAACCCCGACCCCGACCCCTCCGGCGACCGGCCGCGCCCGCCCAGGTACCTCTCCTCCTTCCTCCTTCCTCCTTGTCCAGCGCCCGCCGCCCCGACAGCATCTCCAGCAGCACCTCTGAGCAATTTGCTCCACTTGTTGATGCAAGCTAGTAAAACTGTTGTTCTTCTTCTTGCTCCTGTGATGGATTTTCTGAACCTTACATTCGTTCGTGCACTAGTACTTCTTCTGCTCTGTTTAAAACTGCTCTTCTCTTTTTGTATTAGTCTCAGATAAGCAAACATGATGCAATTATGATCTGGGCAACCGCAGATAAGTAGTAGGAGTAACTATGTTTGTAAATCAAAATTGCTTCACTCCTCGTGATAATCTGCAGATTCAAGTTGTGGCAAAAAAATGTTCTGTCTATTTACAGTGTGGAGTATACAGTTATTACAGTGTCAATGTTGATGATTTACAGTGTGGAGTAGTCATATTTTTCTTTGAAATCTAAGTGCAATTTCTCTGTCTTGTTGCTAACTGAATTTACAGTACTAAGTGGTCTCTAAATTCTGCAGTATTTATGTTCATGACTTTACTGAACTATGTTGTCTTTTCTAACAGTGCCTTGATTTAAATAGTTATATTTTAGCTTCATGGTTCTGTGTAATTTGTGCCTTGATTTTCTGTCATCTCTGAATTTTGCTGTTCCTGTGCTTGCTACTCCTTAATTCACACATGTACAGGAGGTACAAGAGGTTAAATTGAATCTAACCCTCCAATGTTATATGTTTTGAAATCCTTCCTGAAATCCCTTCTATTATTTTTGTCCCAAACAAGTACCCAGGTTTATAAAGATCTAGTGAGCATTGCCAGTGTTGGGGAGGGAGTGATCTGAATTGGTTTATCTGACTCATCCTCATTAACTTTTCTCTCTAACCTTTTTTACAGTACAAATAAATTGTTCCTTCTTCTGTATTTGACCACTGTTTATTGTGGTTTTGATTTTGTTATAGTGTTCTCAAGTATAACAACATAGTGGGATCATTTGTCAACATAGTGGGATCATTTTGCAGATTCCAGCAAACAACATAGTGGGGCCATTTGTCAAGGCCAGCATTGGAGTGCTAATTTACAGGTATAAATAGATAAAAGATTCAGAGTGTAGCTCTTTGTGCTCCCTGCATCCTTTTTCTGAGCTGTTTGTGCTCCCTGCATCTTTCAGCTCTCATTTTCAGTGGAGTTGTTGAATTATATGCTCTTATTGGACATGTTTTACGTGTTGATCCATCAATTGCTAGTTTGCTGGGTTTTGTCTGCGACCATCGTGTCGTGATGATTTTGCAGGTACCCCGAGAGGCCCTTGAGTTTGCCGGAATGTCGATTAACTTCCGTTCCGGCAAATTCGGGTACTCCATATGTCCTATTTTCAGCAAAGGTCATGCTGAAATTTTCCGTGAATTTTAGCATGACTTTGCTAAAAATAGGACATATGGGGCACTTCCGACTAATGCATGGGCCGGGGTATCTTAGTACTTAATTAAGTAGGATCAACTGCCTCTTGTGTTATTCATATAGAAGTGTGATATCTACTCATAGTTATTACTAATGTTAGTTGCTCGTCATCGATAAACCCTAATCTGGTAGGATGACCTACTAAAAAAGCCCATACCACATATTCTATTTGGATGGGCGTGTTTTCACCACACTGTGGATTATCTTATTGGACCCAACAGAGATGATGTAGTTTTGAATTATGAACATAGGAAATGTCGTCATCGGACGACGAAAGTCTCCCGGGGGAGTGCGACTGGTGCCACGACGGTCGAGGTCTGTGCGACAGGCCTCACCTGGACGATGATCGGCGCTTCAGCATTAAGCTCGAGGAGACCTTCGAAGTTGAAACGGTACGCAACGACGACAAGTGTTTTTTGCATAATTAAGCATGACTTCAACTATTTCAACTTGTAATTTCATCTTTTACAATTCGAGTATAGTTTATCCCATGCCATGCAAGACGCTATGTCTTGGAGAGGATGGATTTTGAAGATCATGAAAATTTTGAAACAAAGAAAATTCACCTAAGGACACATCATGATGTGGATTTTGAAGTAAATCTATATAATGCTGAGAGCGTAACCCATTTTGGTTGCAAAAATTGGGAAGCATTTTGCAAGATGTATGGTTTTGTTGAGGGTATGCTTGTCACCATGGATCTTGGTGATCCTGGCATCGACCAAGACAATATGGACATTTGGGTCCTTGTTGATACGCCTCCAGTTCTACCGCTATGTGAGTTTCTCAAACATAGTTAATTATTAACTAATCTATATTGTTTATTTCAAAATAGTTGACAACTTATTTCCATTGACAGCTTATTTTGATTGTTCAAAAAATGTGCGGAAAATGGTAGACAAAACCCACTACACCGATAATCAAACTCCTCAACATTATGGTCAATACGTGCCACTAGTGCACGTGTTGAACTACGGTAACTACCATGGAGATACCCTGGTAAGATTTTTTACTATTACGACATCCGTGCATCTTTTGCATACTTCTAAAACTAGTACATCATTGCTAACTATGAAGTTATTACTATGTTTTTCAACAGAGAATCCCAGAGGATTGTGTGCCTCATTTGATGTATCAGAATGGCAGCCTTCAACTTTTGAACTTATATCCAGGTCATCCTACAAATCTCAACTGTCCATACCGGATTTCTAGAAGAATTGGAGACATGCTAATCAGAGAATGGAAAAAATGTATGGACAGTCGTAAGGAGGTTCTTGGAAGCAAAAGGAAGCGCCGCGCAAGAATTGGAGACATGATGATCTCCATTCTTCATAATGGAGAGTCAGGGTCTATATTGTTTTATGCTATTTTACCTTAAATAGGGTATTTGAGGTCCTGCCTAATACTGATGATCATGTGCTAAGAACAATTAAGTAGGGTTGGTTCGATGACTATCAGGATGATGATCATATGACTTGTTATTAATAACGAGTAGAAGTTGTATGATGATGATTAGTAGGACTTGTTAGGATTAGTATTAATTTCGACAAACTCGCTACTCGCGGTCTCGAGACTTGTAATGTTCTATCTTTGTTCGGTCTTTTGATTTCGGAGACTAATATGATGAATTGTATTCGGAGACTAATCTTCTATTGTATTCGATGAATCTGCTGTTGCTGTGTGGTGCTGTTTATATTCTGTCCAATAATATATTTTGTAATCTGTGCAAATATTAGAAAAGAAAAAAAAATCCCTAATATACATACTAATGGCGCATCACCGAAACGTGCGCCATTAGTATTCCAAAGGATACTAATGGCGCATCACCCAGCAGTGCGCCATTAGTATGGCAAAGCACATGCCCACTGGGAGGCATACTAATGGCGCACTGGGGCCTATACTAATGGCACACTGCCCGGGGCGCCATTAGAGTACCCGATACAAATGGCGCACCAGCGGTGCGCCATTAGTAAAAATTACTAGTGGCGTGATGCTAGTGGCGCACCAGTAGTGCGCCATTAGTAGGCAAAACTGGTGCGCCACTAGTAAGCCTTTTTCTAGTAGTGGAGTAACAGAAGCATATACCCGAGTAAGTAGGTTGTTTGCGTATGGGATAAAGAGGACTTGATGCTTTAATGCTATGGTTGGGTTTTACCTTAATGATCTTTAGTAGTTGCAGATGCTTGCTAGAGTTCCAACCATAAGTGCATACGATCCAAGTAGAGAAAGTATGTTAGCTTATGCCTCTCCCTCAAATAAAATTGCAATAGTGACTACCGGTCTAGTTATCGATTGCCTAGGGAGAAATAACTTTCTCGTAACAAAAAGCTCTCTACTAAAACTAATTTAGTTGTGTCTTTATCTAAACAGCCCCTACTTTTTATTTACGTGCTCTTTATTATCTTGCAAACCTATCCAAAAACACCTACAAAGTACTTCTAGTTTCATACTTGTTCTAGGTAAAGCGAACGTTAAGCGTGCGTAGAGTTGTATCGGTGGTCGATAGAACTTGAGGGAAATATTTGTTCTACCTTTAGCTCCTCGTTGGGTTCGACAGTCTTACTTATCGAAAGAGGCTACAATTGATCCCCTATACTTGTGGGTTATCAGTTGTCGAATGTGAGACGCATGTCGTCTATTAGTGACTTCACGTGCTTAGTTTTGATGACGACATCATCCACATATGCTTCGACCGTTTTGCTGATTTGTTTTTCCACGCATGCTTGAATCATGCGTTGGTAGGTGGCGCCTGCATTTTTCAGCCCGAAGGGCATAGTATAGAAGCAGAAAGGCCCATATGGTGTAATGAATGCCGTTGCGGCTTGATCGGATTCCTTCATTTTGATTTGATGGTATCCGGAGTATGCGTCGAGATAGCACAGTGAGTCATGTCCTACAGTGGCATCAATGATCTGATCGATGCGGGGGAGGGGGAAGGGATCCTTAGGGCAGGCCTTGTTGAGGTCTTTGAAATTGACACACAGGCGCCAGGATTTGTCCTTCTTTGGTACCATCACCTAGTTTGCTAGCCAGTCCGGGTGTTATTTCTCTGATGAACCCGGCCTCAATTAACTTGGCTAGCTCCTCCCCCATAGCTTGTCGTTTGGGTTCGGAAAAGCACCACACTGTTTGCTTGACCAGCTTATGTCCCTTCAATATATTGAGACTGTGTTCGGCCAACCTACGTGGGATTCCTGGCATATCTGAGGGGTGCCAGGCGAATATGTCCCAGTTCTCGCGCAGCAACGCGCGTAATGCAGCGTCGGTCGTCGGGTCCAGCTATGCCCTGATGGAAGCTGTCTTCTTGGGGTCTGTTGGGTGAACCTGAAATTTGACTATTTCGTCTGCTGGTTTGAAAGAGGTGGATTTGGGCCGCTTATCGAGAATTACGTCTCCCCTATATCCATCATGGAACGTAGTGTGGTTAATTCTTCGGATGTGAGGGCGTCGGATAGTGCCTCGAGGGCCAGGGATGCGGTTTTGTTTTCGGCGCGGAGTGCTATGTCCAGATCACCGGCGAGAGTGATAATACCGTTGGGCCCGGGCATCTTGAGCTTCATATACCTGGAATGAGGTATGGCTTGAAAACGCGTGAATGTGTCTTGGCCCAACAGAGCGTGATATCCACTGTTGAAAGAGGCCACTTGGAAGGTTATCTCTTCGGACCGATAGTTCTCCGGCGTTCCGAACACCACGTCGAGCTTAATTTTTCCTACGCATGTTGCTTCTCGAGTGGGAATGATTCCTCGAAAGGTCGTATTACTTTGCTCGATGCGGCTTCTGTCTATTTGCATTTTATTGAGCGTGTCCTCGTAGATGATGTTCAGCCCGCTGCCGCCATCCATGAGCACTTTAGTGAGCCAAAAGCCATCCACAATTGGGTTGCGAACCAAGGCGGCTGGTGCCCAGACTGACCGGAATTTTGGTTCGTCATCGGCAGTAAAAGTTATGGCCGTGTCGTTCCAGGGATTTATTGCTGTAACTTGGCAGACCGTCAGTACTCTGAGGTCGTCGTTTTCCGGAGAGTACTGCTCCGATTTGTTTTTGGTGAGGATATCCTTGCCTCTCTTGGCCACTTGCCGGAGTATCCAACATGCTCTAAGGCTGTGGGTTGGTTCGGTATCCGGTGTCGTGTGTATTTTGCATGGCTTATCGAGCCATCCCTCAAGAACGGTTCCACGTCCCGTAATGGGTTTTATTTTCTTGCCCACGAGGTCGGGTGCGCCACGAGGGTGCATCCTTTTTGCCCGCCAGGAGGTGGCGTAAAGGCCGGTGGTTCCCAGCGAGGTGTCTGAGTTTTCCAAGCGCTTTCCATTGCGCAATATTTCAGTACTATGGTTGCCAAGTCAGCGAAGTGTGATACGTGATGGCGGTTGAGGGCGTTGAGGATCCCTTCGTCCGTGCAATTATTGTAGAATACTGAAATTGCGTCCTCGTCGCGGCAACCTTTAATCCTGTCCTTGACAAGGAGGAATCTAGCCCAAAAGTGATCGATCATTTCCTGAGGCTGCTGCCGCACATACATGAGGTCGCATATATCCGGGGGACCGGAATTGCTTGGCGAATATTGTTTGTCGTGGGTGGGTAGCGTTAAATCCGAACCCTGAGCCACTATGGAGTCTGGAGTTTGAAAAACTTCCGAGCTCATTAGTTCGGGCTCCGGGATGTCCAATGATTCTCTAGAGGCTTAATGCCCGATTCTAAGTTCGGAGGACTGGGGGTGTCTGTCGGTGTCATAACCGGTGGATCTCGGGTAGGGGGTCCCGAACTGTTTGTCTAGGTTGATGGTAACAGGAGACGGGGGACACAATGTTTACCCAGGTTCAGGCCCTCTCTATGGAGGTAATACCCTACTTCCTGCTTGATTGATCTTGATGAATATGAGTATTACAAGAGTTGATCTACCACGAGATCGTAATGGCTAAAACCCTAGAAGTCTAGTCTGTATGACTATGATTATGATTGTTCGCCTCTACAGACCTAACTTGGGAAAGGAATCTTCATATAGACACCGGAGCGAACTAGGGTTACATAAATTCGGTTACAGAGAAAGGAATCTTCATATTTGGTCACCAAGCTTGCCTTCCACGCCAAGGAGAGTCCCATCCGGACACGGCTAGAGTCTTCGGTCTTCGTATCTTCACAGCCCATCAGTCCAACCCATGGCTAACAGGCCGGACGCCCGAGGACCCCTTAGTCCAGGACTCCCTTAGTAGCCCCTGAACCAGGCTTCAATGACGTGGTGTCCGGCGCGCAGATTGTCTTCGGCATTGCAAGGCAGGTTCCCCTTCCCGAATACTCCAGGATAGTCTTCGGACGCAACAAACGTGTCCGGATCTGCAACACAAGTACTGCACACACAACCGAAGAGAGTATAATATTTCAGGAGTCCCATCTGCTGACAACTTTTTGCAATGCGGCATCACATCCGACCGGTCATTACTTTGAACCATTTTTATCTCTCGTTCCACGTTTCGAGATGCGGTTTTCATTGGCACGTCTTGTCAAAGCAGAGATCGTGTCCCCTTATTGCGGGATTCTCATCAATACGGGCGTGGGTAATCCAATCGTGCCATTTGCACAACCCTTGGAAACAGGCGAGTTTCAAGGCGAGTGGGGAGGCGCTTGATATTCACTGCCTTCATAAGGAGATAAGGATTCCCCTTCTTCACGCACACCTTCTCTCTCTGCCCTTCCATTCGCGAGCTCCAACGCCCAAGTCCTCATCTTTTTTGCCTCAAGAAAGCTCTCAACCATGTCCGGATCTGGAGGGCAAGGCAAGTGAATGGCCTCCTCTGTTAAGGAGAAGGACATCACCGAGCTTCGGGAGGCCGGGTATCTGGCGAGAGAAATCGCTCACTGGCTTCCGACCAAGGGGCAAGTTGTCCGCAGCCCGACGCCCAACGAGAGGGTGGTGTTCATCCCCTATTTCGTCCGCAGGCTAGGGTTCCTCTCCACCCTTTCGTCCGCGGCTCACTACTAGAAAAAGGCCTGGTAGTGGCGCACCTGTTTTGCCTACTAATGGCGCACTACAGGTGCGCCACTAGCACCACGCCATTAGAATTTTTACTAATGGCGCACCACAGGTGCGCCATTAGTATAGCCCACGGTGCGCCATTACTATTGCGCCATTAGTAACAATATTTTTTTCAAATATTTTTTTAGAAAAAAAATTTCAATTTTTTTCGTTTTTTTCTTAATCTCGGGTCACTATGGCTTAATCTCGGGTAAATATGCTTAATCTAAGTCAAATCGCACTAAGTGGTCAAACTTACCGGAGGGTCACCCATCCTCACACTACTCCAGCCCAAGCACGCTTAACTTCACAGTTCTATCCAACCCCAGCACCACCTCACTTAACAGGCACTTATTGATATATCTACCATATCAATCCTATTAAACCTTGTTGATGTCTAGGACTTTGTTCATGTTCATGAGTATGATGAAATTTTGAAAAATATTTCAAACTTTCCGGTCATATTACGTATCATTTTTTGAAAAAAATTCCCAAAAAAAATTCAAAACCAATTTTTTTTCTGTTACTAGTGGCGCACCTAGCAAACGGTGCGCCACTAGTAAGTTTGAAATTTTTTGAATTTTTTTGCCTCTAGATCTTGAAAGCCCCGTAACTTTTTTTCTGTTAGGTTTTTGAGGATTTTGAAAATGTTTAACGGGGTTCCCCTAGTTAAATTCGGATGTAACTTTTCGAGTAGATTATTTTTCATATAAATTTTTTTAATCTGAGTTCGTATGCAAAAGTTATGCCCATTTTACAAATTCTAGAGAGATTTTGCAAATAAAGTAGAAATTCATATTTGTAATTTTCCCAACAACTAGACCACATATCACATGGGAAACTTATTTTCTTTTAATTTTTTTTGAGATTTCCATCATTTTATTTTATTTTTTTAAACTGAAAAGGCAGTCCACCGGGGGGTGCATTCAGTGGAATATTTGGGTCAAGTTAGTAATGGCGCACCGTGGGAGTGGTGCGCCATTACTAGTTTTGAAAAAAAATTAATAGTGGCGCACCGTGGACGTGGTGCGCCATTACTAGTTTAACTAGTAATGGCGCACTATCCCCTGGTGCGCCATTACTAGTTTTGAAAAAAAATAAAAAAAATTGAAAAAAAATTACTAGTGGTGCACCGTGGATGTGGTGCGCCATTACTAGTTTAACTAGTAATGGCGCACTATCCCCTGGTGCGCCATTACTAGTTTTGAAAAAAAAATAAAAAAAATTGTTACTAGTGGCGCACCGTGGATGTGGTGCGCCATTATTATTTGGACACTAATGGCGCATCAACACATGGTGCGCCATTAGTATATAGTAGTGGCGCACCACATGTCTGGTGCGCCATTAGTGTCCATATCATCTATAGCCCTTTTCCTAGTAGTGGCTTATGTTCTATTACGGGCTAGATTTCCATGATCTAGGACCAAACTCCTTCCTCAACATCTCAGCATTTATTGTCGTGTGCGAGGCCTTCCTCTGCATTCCTCCCCACTTCGGACTGTGGCTCGATATTCAACGTGAGGCCGAAGGTGGTGGATGGCCAACATGTGGAGTGCGGAGGTGCCATGGTGAGCAAGATGCCCAACGTCACATGGCCCAAAGGTACCTTCGTGGAGACTGTCAACGAGTGGCAGAAGCTGATGTTTTATATCACAGAGCCTCGCGATGCCACCTGGGCCGCGGCTCCCGAATTCAAGTCCGGTGCCCGAATGCAGCTCACCTCCTGGCTAAAGAAGGGCCTGAACTGGTCTTCGTCAGACGAGCTAATAGCGTTGCAAACGCGCATTCAGAGCATGGTGGACAAGAACGTCAAGCTCGTCAATGTAATCCAGGTGATGCTAGTTTGCCGGATCCTTCCATGCCAAAGCCGGACTTGCCATTTATGGGAGTTCGATCCGACCAAGCACCAGACTCTACAACAGTTCTTCGGAACTACGCATGAGGACATCTGGAAGGTGCTCTTCACGGGCAAGGAGACGCCGCCGCGATGAGTGAGGACCGTGGGCATGCCCTAGCCCATCCTGCCAGCCCGGTAAGTTTTCCCATTTCAAGATGCATCCTTTAATTGCTTGTTTAGCGAGGATACTTGGCTTCACCATTCATTTTTCAGGGTTCGACGAAGAAGGCAGAGCGGATTCAGTGTGCGGCTCCGCTGCCCGAGGAACTAGTCATCCCGCTCATGGCGAAGATGATGGTTCCGGTGCCCTACAAAGCGCCAGAGAAGAAGGCCAAGGGGGCCCAAAGTGGCCCTCGCCGCAAGGGCGCTTCGGACAGGACATCCGAAAACAACGAGACTCCCTCCTCTGCCGCCGAAGACGACGACGAGGAGGTGAAAGAAAGTAGCTCTCCCCCTAAGGGGGGAGGAAGAAGAGGGTGGCCTCCACAAATCTGGAGGCGGAGGCGCCCAAGAGGGGGAAGGGCCCCCTCGCGGATAACTCCGCGTGGGATGTCGACAGCAGCCCCGAGCGACGCCCCCGAAGCAAGCCCCTGGCCGCATCGTAAGTACTACAAACATATATACGTCCATGTATTCGGCCTCTCCTCTTTATGGTAGTAATATGGTTAATTATGCTATTGCAGTCCGGCCCCCGACAGCTCCCAGCGATCCTCATCAAGAGGATCGTTGGATTGAAAGGCGATGGCCGGCGAGTCACCGCCGGCCGCTTAGTCTCCCACGGCCAAGGGCGACGCCGAGGTGCTGTCCCAACGGATCTTCCCAGGCAAGGGAGAGGCTCAGGAGGTCGTTAGGGTGGCGCCAGAGGGCGAAACCTCGGCCACCGGACACATGGGGGAACATATCCCCATGGAGACTAGCGATGGGGGCCATGTTCAGTTCGGCCCCCAACCGGATACGGTTCCGGAGACCTATACAGCTCCGGAATCCGGCGTGCAGCCTCCTTCGAGAGAAGGAGGTGTACCTATCCCGCCGGTGACCTCTGTCCAACCAGATGCACCGGATAATCTGCTGGAAGCGCTACGAGGCGCTTCCATTGTGGAGGAACACCGTATCCTTATGGGTATGGTGATTGAGAGGGTTCAGTCCGTCAAGAGCGGACAGACCGAAGCCTGCGGCAGCCTGCTAACAGGCTTTGAGGTAAGCGATGCAAAAGAAAAAGTCCTAGTATAGACAGTACCGCCTGAGACACTGTCCCGTATTTGGAAAGAAAATCCGGACAGAGGATCAAATTATTTTCGCAGGGAACTAACTAAAGATGTCTTATATGCTTGAGCAGGCGTCGTTGTTGGCCACACCCTCTCATGTTGCGTAGGTCTCCGAACTAAAGCAGAGTCTGGAGCGGGCCAAAGAAGAGCTCGGCCTTGTAAAAAGGAAGCTGGAGGACAAGCAAGGTATGTTGTGACTTGTTGTATACTCAGAAAGAATGAATGATTTGTAATGACCGTAGTGTCATGATATTTGTAGGAGCGGCGACCGAGGTCGAGGTCCTTAAAAAGGCCCTGGCCGAAGCCGAGGAGAAAGCGGCCAAGGAACAAGCCGCTCGTAAGAAGCTCAAGGCTAGGCTTAATGAGGTCCAGCAAGAGCTCCAGGATGCCGTGAAAAAATGCGAGACCTTGGAGTGCGATGTTTTGGCTCAAAAGACCGAACTCGCCAAGGCTCGCCAAAGCGCGGAAGAGGCCCGGGTTGAAGCCCAGGGCGCCCTCCAGGAAATCCGGCAGGCCAAGAAAATCGCGGCAGGTCAGGCGTATAGTATGCAAAGCAAGTATGTGAAGAAGAAGTATTTCTTACTAACCCGGATTTGGAGTTCCCCAGGGGCGTTTGTGGATCTGCCGCTCAGTGTTTCTGATGCTGCGGAATTCTTCCGAGCCGGAGAAGGGGATTCAACGGAGAAGCTGTTCTGGTCGCAATACCTTGCGCCAGAGCATCCGGTTCCCTTTAGTGATTGATACGTCTCCAACGTATCTATAATTTTTTATTGCTCCATGCTATTATATATTCTATTTTGGATGTTTAATGGGCTTTATTATACGCTTTTATATTATTATTTGGACTAACCTATTAACCCAAGGACCAGTGCAAATTGCTGTATTTTTGCCTATTTCAGTGGTTCGCAGACATGGAATATCAAATGGAGTCCAAACGGAATGAAACCTTCGATAGCATGATTTTTGGAACAAACGTGATCCAGAGGACTTGGAGTGGACGTCAAGAAATCAACGAAGAGGCCACAAGACAGGGAGGTGCGCCTGCCCCCCTGGGCGCGCCCCCACCCTCGTGGGCTCCTTGCAGCTCCACCGACCTACTTCTTCCTCCTATATCTATCCATGTACCCCGAAACCTGCCAGGAACACCACGAAACCCTATTTCCACCGCAGCAACCTTCTGTACCCATGAGATCCCATCTTGGAGCCTTTTCCGGCGTTCTGCCGGAGGGGGAATCGATCACGGAGGGCTTTTACATCAACACCACAGCCTCTCCGATGATGTGTGAGCAGTTTACCACAGACCTTCGGGTCCATAGTTATTAGCTAGATGGCTTATCCTCTCTCTTTGGATCTGAATACAAAGTTCTCCTCGATCTTCTTGGAGATATATTCGATGTAACTCTTTTTGTGGTGTGTTTGTCGAGATCCGATGAATTGTGGATTTATGATCAAGATTATCTATGAACAATATTTGAATGTTCTCTGAATTCTTTTATGTATGATTGGTTATCTTTGCAAGTCTCTTCGAATTATCAGTTTGTTTTGGCCTACTTGGTTGTTCTTTCTTGCAATGGGAGAAGTGCTTAGCTTTGGGTTCAATCTTGCGTTGCTCGATCCCAGTGACCGAAGGGGAAATGACACGTATTGTATTGTTGCCATCGAGGATAAAAAGATGGGGTTTATATCATATTGCTTGAGTTTATCCCTCTACATCATGTCATCTTGCCTAATGCGTTACTCTGTTCTTATGAACTTAAAACTCTAGATGCATGCTGGATAGCGGTCGATGTGTGGATTAATAGTAGTAGATGCAGGCAGGAGTCGGTCTACTTGTTGCGGACGTGATGCCTATATACATGATCATGCCTAGATATTCTCATAATTATGAACTTTTCTATCAATTTCTCGACAGTAATTTGTTCACCCACTGTAATACTTATGCTATCTTGAGAGAAGCCACTAGTGAAACCTATGGCCCCCGGGTCTATTTTCCATCATATTAATCTTCCATCAACTAGCTATTTCTGCCACCGTTTATTTTGCAATCTTTACTTTTAATCTTTATCATAAAAATACCAAAAATATTATCTTATCATCTCTATCAGATCTCACTTTTGCAAGTGACCGTGAAGGGATTGACAACCCCTTTATCGCGTTGGTTGCAAGGTTCTTATTTGTTTGTGTATGTACGAGGGACTTGCGTGTGGCCTCCTACTAGATTGATACCTTGGTTCTCAAAAACTAAGGGAAATACTTACGCTACTTTGCTGCATCACCCTTTCCTCTTCAAGGGAAAACCATTGCATGCTCAAGAGGTAGCAAGAAGGATTTCTGGCGCCGTTGCCGGGAGTCTACGCACAAGTCAAGACATACCAAGTACCCATCACAAACTCTTATCCCTCGCATTACATTATTTTCCATTTGCCTCTCATTTTCCTCTCCCCCACTTCACCCTTGCCGTTTTATTCGCCCTCTCTTTCCGTTCGCCTCTTTTTCACTTGCTTCTCGCTTGCCTGTTGTGTCCCATGTGCCGTCATGGCCAGTCCTTTATCTGCTACTTTGTCTCCTGAGTTTGAAGTTCTCCACTTCAAACAAAGACAAGGAGAAAATTTAAAAGATGCTTGGTATAGGATGATGGAATCTTATTGTAATTGCACCTTAGAGGTGAGTTTTAGAATTTTGCTTGCCAATATTTACGTTGGACTAAATATGTCCCATAGACAACTCTTGGATTGCGTTGCCAAAGGAAATTTTATTGAAATTGATCCTAGTTTTACGCATGAAATCATAGAGGGGGTAGTGGGAACACTACCTCAACAAAACGGGCCACAACATACCCAGGAAGAGACACAAGTTTTAGAAAAGATTTGCGAAGTAACTAAGATTTTACAAAAGTTTCTTGAACCTCTCACTACTAGAATCAGCTTCTTTGCTATCCACCATGGCAGACGGCAAAGGCATAGATCGCGGACGGCAAACTTCTTTGTCGTCCGCTAGCACACGGCAAACAGTCTGTCTGGACACGTGCCAGCAAAGGCCTTCTTTCTCGTCCGCTTCTTACAAACGGACGGCAAAGGATTGTGATGTCCGCCATCCGAGGCCAGCAGACGGCAAACATAATGGATGGCAGCGGGGTGGGGTGAGAGCCGTTAGGGGGTTAACGGCGCTCTTTGCCGTCCGCTGACAGACGGCAAAGAGCTCAGCTAGGCAGCACTGGGAAGCTGCCACGTGGCCAGCTATGTCGTCTGCCAGGGGACGGCAAAGTGATCTGATCTTTGTCGTCTGCTGGCAGACGGCAAAGTGACCAAATAGGCAGCCAGTGTTCCCAGTTTCTACAGGTAGCTGGCACGTGTCCTCTTTGTCATCCGCTAGTAGGCGGCAAAGAGGCTATATATCCCCTGTTTTTATTTGAATCCATTTAATTTCACAGGAATTCACACACAGAAGAAGAAGAAGAAGAAGAAGAAGAGGAGGAGGGCTACTACTTCAATATTATTACACTTCTACACATTGTGTATAGCTGCACATTCAGAACAAACAAGAAAAAGAGGGAAGCAGTAGTAGAAACTATTTGTACACAGCTATTGGGAACATGTCCATGCTGTAAGAACTCTGATACAACTATATACCTTCAGGTAAGCAGTACTATGAGGCGCAGAAATTGTTCGAAACCAGTACAGCAGCGCTAGCGATGTCGATGCTCAGCAGCCAGAGCTGCCCGCTGGAGAGGAGGGCCAACGCGGTGATCTGCTGCTTCGGGGGCTTGTGGAGGAGGCGGACCCGTGCTCGGTGAAGCCTGCTCGGGGAGGAAACGCATGATTCGGGGTTGCAGCTCTGGGCGACGACGGCAGTGGTCGACAGTGGCTTGCGGTCCAGTGGAGGGTGGTGGATGGTTAGTTGGGGGCGGTGGCGGCGGTGGTGGATGCTTGGGAGCGGCGGCGGCGGTGGATGCTCAGGGGTGGCGGCGGCTTGCGGTGGTGAGGGGTGGAGGAGCTGCGGTGGTCAGGGGTGGAGAAGCGCTGGAGGTGGGGGCGGAGCGCGCTGGAGGTGGTGGATGCTTGGGAGCGGCGGCGGTGGTGGATGGTCGTGGGTGGCTGCGGCTTGCGGTGGTGAGGGGTGGAGGGGCTCCGGTGGTGATGGGTGGAGGAGCGCTGGAGGTGGCCGCGCGCCGGCGGTGAGATGCGCTAGGTCTTGTGGGCGGCGGGGCGGTCGATCTGGTGGAGGCAGGGGTGATTTGCGGGTAGCGCTGCGGATCTGGTCGCCGGAGGGCCGGCGCGTCTATTTCACGATGGGCCAAAATTTTCGTCAAGTCGCGGGCTTTTTTTCTGGCTGGCGCGCCAGGCCTTTTTACCGTTTTGCACCGAAGAAGCATGGGCATGTAGACTATGGGCCGACATTTAGTCCTCCCAGTAGTGCGTGTGCCGGAAAGTGTGTACCGACAGTTGGTGTGCTGTTGTTACTGTAGTTCTCCCGGCAGTTAAGCCGCCTTAACATGCTTCTAGCGGCAGTAAGACACATCCCGACAGATAGTTTGCCCTTAGACATGTTTTTCTCCTGGCAATTAACTGCCCCCAATTAATTGTTGTGGTGTAGTGGGCATCGGCGGAGGGGCCTGACCGTTTTTCTCGCACATGGTCTACACATTTGGTTCTCATGAGTCAGTCATATTAGATAGTAATCCGAACATTACATGCATGATTGGGCTAATATGCACGAGAAACGTACCACGATGAGCTCGTATAGGGCCCGGTTAGCGCTGTCGTTCCGGTTCCTCTCCTCCTCCAACAGCTTAGCCGTCCTCTCCTCCATCTCCCTCTCCCTCTCCGCCGCCTCCCTTTTTGCCTCCTCCAAAAGCGCATGCGTCTTCAATCTCTCTTTCTCAACAATAGCCTGCAACACACCACTCCTTGTTAGCATTGTAATCATCGACGAACACACACACAATGTAATGGAGGAAAGGTGAGAGAGTCCGTATAACTAACCGCCATGGCGAGCTCCGCGGGCTGTGCAGGAGGCGTTATCTCAGGATCAGAGCTACTCAGGCGCTTCTTGATCTGCGGGAGAGTCTTAGGACAACGTGTCAGTCCATCACCAATGGCTTGAGAGCCATGGGGCCTCCCGCCACCAGATATCATCACCAGCTCTGTATCAGAAAGATCCTGGCTCGGGTTAAAGTCCTCCCCTTTCCTCGCCTTCCCATCGTCTCTGTACTTCACAAGCTTGTGGTGGGAGGAGATGTTGGTGAAGCTCTCTGGATGATCTAGGTCAGACTCCATGAATGGCTTGGCCTTCTTGTACATGGCCATATGGGCCATGCCATAGAGGTCGAATAGACTTGGCACAGGCTTCTTGTGGTGGTGCGCGTGAGAGAGAGAGAAACAAAATATTAGTTAAATGCTCAAGCTAGCATGAAGAATGATATTGCTATGTAAATAGGTCATTTTGGAGCTAAGAAAGGTTATTATGTCATTATCGAGGAAAATAAGCTAAGTTTAGGTCATTTTCGAGGTAACCAAGATTATTATGCCAGTTTTTACCAAAGTATGCTAATTATGTCATTATTGAGCTATCCAAGGTTATTATGTCATTTTAGAGCTAACTATAGCATATTTAGGCATTCTATAGATCTATCTAAGGTTATTATGTCATTTTAGAGCTAATTATGTCATGAATGAACTAGCTAAGATTAGTTTAGGTCGTTATTGAGCTATCGAAGGTAGTTATGCCATTTTTTAACTAACTAAGCATATTAAATCATTTTATAGAGCTATCTAAGGTTATTATGTCATTTTAGAGCTGAATATGTCATAAATGAACTATCCAAGGTAGTTATGCCATTTTTTTAACTAACTAAGCATATTAGTTAAGTCATTTTGGAAGGGATAAATGCTAGCATGAAGAATGAAATTGCATGAATCATGTCGCAAACCACATACCCAGTTATCCCCGTACTCAAACAGGTTGGAGCTCCCTTGATGGTGTGGCACACCTTCCATTTGGTCGCGCTTATCCTTGCCCCTTTGTTGTTCGACATTCCATTGGGGAGAGCACCACGCATCCACCAACGCCTCCCAACAGTCCATCTTATCCACACACCATCTCGGGGGCACCTAAGTGAGTCAAGAGAAATTTCAGCACTACGCCTACGAATCAAATCAAGATAACTAAGTTCAAGGCCTTAAGAATAGGTAATTACCTGCATGTACTTCTCCTTACTCAGAAACTTGCCGCGACACTTCTTCCTGCCCCTCCTAATACCCTTTGAGGCGTAGTAGTCTCGAACGACCTGCACCCGAGCCTCGTGCCTTAAGTTCTGAAGTAGGCGCTTGCACTCGGTTTCGACAACCATGTAGTAAATCTAAACAACCTTTTCGTAGGCATCCCCGGATTGGCCCCGTGAATTAACTTGGGTCACAGGTGTGGTTTTGGCTGTTTTGACTGCATCATTTGGGGCCCAAATAGGATAACTGGCGTTGAGCGAAAGAGCACTTTGAGCGTTTGACTTGCCATTGATCCCTTCTTAACAACTCAAGCACTGATTGCAAGTGGATTGTGTGATCTTCAAGAGAGGCACTGTAGACTAAAATGTCGTCAAATAACACCAGGGCGCATTTGCGCAGAAGGGGTTTGTTTGAGAGTGGCGTTCATGGCTCCCAAGAAGGTGCCTGGTGCTCCCGCGAGGTTTGTTTTAAATTGTCAACGAACAAATATTTTTTTAACAGGATTTTATTATGCCTCATTTTGAAGGTTCGTTCTGCTTTTGGTCTTCAAGAAATTCAGAATATTTCTGAATTCCCGTTTTTGCGCTATCATAATTTGTGCTGTTAAACTCATACAAACCATGATACCCATCAAAGCACCCGCTAACCTCGCTTTAGCTATCTCACCTCCAGGATCATTATCCTGATATTTACTAAGTCCAATTTGAGACGCGGCCTCCTGCTCTCCCTCTGAAACCCTGTAGAAGGTCTGCAATCAAAAAAGACAACACTGATTAGTACAATCACTAGGTAGTATTGATTTTTAATTCTGGAAAGGAGAAATTACCCAAAACCGACGGAAAACAATGTCGGCCACCGTCTCGCACAAGGCCCCGTCGACCCTCTCCTCCGGCGGGGCCGGGGCAACCGAGTACAGCTCCCAGGTCAGTGCTAGCTGTGGAACCTGACCCTCACCGGGCAACGTGACCCACCCAGGGAAGTGCTTCCGGAAAGCACACCAAGGACCTGGTTGGGCCTGCGGACACCACAGGGGTGTACCCAGCCCCTGCAGTATAACAAGGCCAACGCATTAGATATTAATTTGAAGGAACATGAAAGAAAAAGGTTAAAAAATAGTAAATACACTTACTTCAACCCTTTAGGCGCAATCAACCACCTCTGGTCGGGGGTCGTCGGCACGGGTGGGAGCTTTGCACAGCCACGCTTGTACACCTTCTTGCCCTTCTCAACTAGCTCGTCGTCGCTGTAGCTATCATCTAAAAAGGTGTCCTCGCTACCATCCTCCGGGCCACTAGCCTCCGGAGTCTCGTGGGACGAAGACCCCGTGACCGGAGTCTTCTGCGACGAAGACTCTGGGACCGGTCTCACGTGGGGCGAATGATCGGCGACCCGAGTCTGGTGGGGCGAACGATCAACTACCGGAGGCTCATGGACCGGAGTCCGAGACGGGTCCACGTCAGATGGAGCAGTCCTGTGGTTGGGTGAGTCAGCTGAGGGTGGCGGCGAGGAAGGCGTAACAGCCTTCCTACCTCTCCCGCTGCCACGTCCACCTCTACCAGCCTTCTTCGTCCTCCGCTGACCTCTCCCAGCCGAAGAAGAAGCGCCTGCCGCAGTTGTCTGCATACTGTCTAGCAGTGCTCTCCGGAGGGGCTGGGCTGGAATAATGGAACCACCCCTCCCAGTAGCGCTCGCAGGAGGATCGGGGCGCTCTGGACCCTTACCCTCCATCCTGTCAACACCTACAATGACAAAAAGTAAACGAAATTAGTACAACATAAGAAATTTGGATACCTGACATGAACATAATAATATGTATATAATTTAAGTGTATCATAATCATGAACATAATAAAAATACACCCGATCAACACAAATATATATGGGGTCGCGGTGTGGTGTCAGGGTGTCGGGGTGTCATGGTCGGGGTGTCGTGCCGGGGTGTCGTGTCGGGGTCAGGGTGTCAGGGTGTCAGGGTCGGGGTCGGGGTGTGGTGTCAGGGTGTCGGTGGTCGGGGGTAAGGGTGGGTGTGGTGTCAGGGTGTCGGTAGTCGGGGGTAAGGGTGGGTGTGGTGTCAGGGTGTCGGTAGTCGGGGTGTCGGTGGTCGGGGTCGGGGTGTGGTGTCAGGGTGTCGGGGTGTCGTGGTCGGGGTGGGGTGTCAGGGTCTCGGGGTGTCGTGGTCGGGGTGTGGTGTCAGGGTGTCAGGGGTCGGGGGTCGGGGTGTCGTGCCGGGGTGTCGGGGGTCGGGGGTCGGGTCGGGGTCTCTTTTTTCCTTCTTCTTCTCTTCTTCTTCTTCTTCTCCTCCTCTCCTCTTTCTTCTTCTTCTTCTCCTCCTCTCCTCTTTCTTCTTCTTATTCTTCTTCTTTCTCCTCCTCCTCCTCCTCCTCTTCTTCTTCTTCTTCTTCTTCTTCTCCCTTTTCCTCTTCTTCTTCTTTTCTTCTTTCTTCTTCTCCCTCCTCCTGTTCCTCCCTCCTCCTCCTTCTACTTCTTCTTGTAAACTAAAACTAAAACTAATCTAAAATAAACTAAAATAAAACTAAACTATAACTATAACCAAAACAGAAACTAAACTAAAAGAAACTAATTAAAAAAGGGGGGAAGAGCTCACCTGGTGGAGGGGAGGCCGGACGGCTGCGGCGGCCGCTGGACGAGGCGGCGACCCGGTGGAGGGGGAGGCCGGACGGCCGCGGCGGGACGGGTCGGGGACGGCCGCGGCGGGACGGGGCGGGGATGGCCGCGGCGCGGCGGGCCGACGTGGAAGAGGCGGCGGGGCCGCGGTGGAGGTCGGGGAGGGGTGCGGGGCGGCGGGGCGGCCGGCTACGCCGGACGGGGTCGGCAGCGGCGGCGCGGGCCGATGTGGGTGGGGGATTGCGACGGAGGGGAGGGGGCGGGGGGGGGGGGGCGATGTGGAAGTGGCGGCGGGGGTGCAGTGGAGGTCGGGGGGCCGCAGGGGAGGGGTGCGGGCTGGTGGGGCGGCTGGCGACGGCAGACGGGGTCGGCGGCGACGACGCGGGTGTGGGTGGGGAGGGAATGAGAGAGTGGAGAGAAGAGACAGAGGACGGTGGCGGGACGGCCGTTAACGTACCCGCCTCTTTGCCGTCAGCCAACGGTTGGCAAAGATTCTTTGTCGTCCACTTGCGGACAACAAAGAGGTGGGGCCGGTGGGCTTGAGTTGGTTAAACAATAACTAGACCCACCCACCTCTTTGCCGTCTGCTAGCGGACGACAAAGATTCATTGCTGTCAGCCAGCGGACAGCAAAGAATTGGCTGATGCCAAAGACCTTGTTTGCCATCAGCCACATCTTTGCCGTCCGTTTTCGTGTGGCTGACGGCAAAGACCTTCTTTGCCGTCAGCCAGCGGACGACAAAGAGTTGGCAGACGGCAAATAAGCTAATTCCAGTAGTGTCTTAAGAGTGTTAGAGGAAATCTTAACCGCATGAATATATAGATTACCCTTTGCAATAAGCGGTTGGATTCTTTATATCTAAAAATTTCCGAATATGAAGGTAAACGTAAAGAACCTCCTGGATTCGAGCATGATTATGCTAAAAAAATTGGGTTGCCTCCCAACAAGCGCTATCGCAACCCAATTTTATATTTCTTTCTTGCTTTTTCGTTCCGTTTAGTAATAAATCTTTCATCTAGGCTCTGGTTAGATGTGTTTTTATGTTTTAATTAGTGTTTGTGCCAAGTAGAACCTTTGGGAAGACTTGGGTGAAGTCTTTTTGATCTTTCTGTAAAAACAGAAACTTTAGCGCTCACGAGATTAGCTTCAACTTTTTACTAGAGAGTGCTATTTAGTTGATTCTTTCTGCAGATGATTAATAGATAAATTACTCACGTCCATAAATTTATTTTAGAATTTTTGGAATTCAGAAGTATGCGTTTGATACAGATTAATACAGACTGTTGTGTTTTTGACAGATTCTGTTTTTCGTGTGTTGTTTGCTTATTTTGATGCATCTATGGCTGGTATCGGAGGTTATGAACCATAGAGAAGTTGGAATACAGTAGGTTTAACACCAATATAAGTAAAGAATGAGTTCATTACAGTACCTTGAAGTGGTGTTTTGTTTTCTTTCGCTAACGGAGCTCACGAGATTTTCTGTTAAGTTTTGTGTTGTGAAGTTTTCGAGTTTTGGGTAATGATTTATGGATTATGGAACAAGGAGTGTCAGGAGCCTAAGCTTGGGGATGCCCAAGGCACCCCAAGGTAAAATCCAAGGACAACCAAAAGCCTAAGCTTGGGGTGCCACGGAAGGCATCACCTCTTTTGTCTTCGTCCATCGGTAACTTTACTTGGAGCTATATTTTTATTCACCACATGATATGTGTTTTGCTTGGAGCGTCTTGTATGATTTGAGTCTTTTCTTTTTAGTTCACCACAATCATCCTTGATATACACACCTTTTGGGAGAGACACACATTAATCGGAATTTACTAGAATACTCTATGTGCTTCACTTATATCTTTTGAGCTAAACAATTTTGCTCTAGTACTTCACTTATATCTTTTAGAGCACGGTGGTGGTTTTATTTTATAGAAATTATTGATCTCTCATGCTTCACTTATATTATTTTGAGAGTCCTTTAGAACAGCATGGTACTTTGCTCTGGCTATAAAATTAGTCCTAATATGATAGGCATCCAAGTTGGATATAATAAAAACTTTCGTATAAGTGCATTGAATACTAAGAGAAGTTTGATACTTGATGATTGTTTTGAGATATGGAGATAGTGATATTAAAGTTGTGCTAGTTGAGTAGTTGTGAAATTGAGAAATACTTGTGTTGAAGTTTGCAAGTCCCGTAGCATGCACGTATGGTAAAAGTTGTGTAACAAATTTGAAACATGAGCTGTTCTTTGATTCTCATCCTTATGAGTGGCGGTTGGGGACGAGCGATGGTATTTTCCTACCAATCTATCCCCCTAGGAGCATGCGCGTAGTGCTTGCTTTTTGATGACTTGTAGATTTTTGCAATAAGTATGTGAGTTCTTTATGACTAATGTTGAGTCCATGGATTATACGCACTCTCAACCTTCCATCATTGCTAGCCTCTTCGGTACCGTGCATTGCCCTTTCTCACCTTGAGAGTTGGTGCAAACTTCGCCGGTGCACCCAAACCCCGTGATAGGATACGCTCTATCACACATAAACCTCCTTATATCTCCATCAAAACAGCCACCATACCTACCTATTATGGCATTTCCATAGCCATTCCGAGATATATTCCATGCAACTTTCCACCGTTCCGTTTATTATGACACGCTTCATCATTTTCATATTGCCTTGCATGATCATGTAGTTGACATCGTATTTGTGGCAAAGCCACCATGCATAATTTTTCATACATGTCACTCTTGATTCATTGCCCTTCCCGGTACACCGCCGGAGGCATTCATATAGAGTCATATTTTGTTCTAGTATCGAGTTGTAATCATCAAGTTGTAAATAAATGGAAGTTTGATGATCATCATTAATAGAGCATTGCCCAAAATAAATAAAAAAAAAAAAGAGAAAGGCCAAAAAAAGAAGGCCCAAAAAAAGAAAAAAAGGAAGAAAAAAAAGGAGAAATAAAAAGGGACAATGCTACTATCCTTTTTGCACACTTGTGCTTCAAAGTAGCACCATGATCTTTATGGTAGAGAGTCTCTTGTTTTGTCACTTTCATATACTAGTGGGGATTTTTCATTATAGAACTTGGCTTGTATATTCCAACAATTTGTTTCCTCAAATGCCCTAGGTCTTTGTGAGCAAGCAAGTTGGATGCACACCCACTTAGTTTCTTTTGTTGAGCTTTCATACATTTATAGCTCTAGTGCATCCGTTGCATGGCAATCCCTACTCCTTGCATTGACATCAATTGATGGGCATCTCCCTAGCCCGTTTATTAGCCGCGTCAATGTGAGACTTTCTCGTTTTTTGTCTTCTCCACACAACCCCCATCATTATATTCTATTCCACCCATAGTGCTATGTCCATGGCTCACGCTCATGTATTTGCGTGAAAGTTGAAAAAGGTTTGAGATTCCTAAAGTATGAAACAATTGCTTGGCTTGTCATCGGGGTTGTGCAAGATGAGAGCATCTTGTGTGACGAAAATGAAGCATGGCCAAACTATATGATTTTGTAGGGATGAGCTTTCTTTGGCTATGTTATTATGAGAAGACATAATTGCTTGGTTAGTATGCTTGAAGTATTATTATTTTTATGTCAATATTAAACTTTTATGTTGAATCTTTCGGATCTGAACATTCATGCCACAATAAAGAAAATTACATTGAGAAATATGTTAGGTAGCATTCCACATCAAAAATTCTATTTTTATCATTTACCTACTCGAGGACGAGCATAAATTAAGCTTGGGGATGCTTGATACGTCTCCAACGTATCTATAATTTTTGATTGCTCCATGCTATTATATATTCTGTTTTGGATGTTTAATGGGCTTTGTTATACACTTTTATATTATTTTTCGGACTAACCTATTAACCCAAGGCCTAGTGCAAATTGTTGTTTTTTGCCTATTTCAGTGTTTCGCAGAAAAGGAATATCAAACGGAGTCCAAACGGAATGACACCTTCGGGAGCGTGATTTTTGGAACAAACGTGATCCAGAGGACTTGGAGTGGACGTCAAGAAATCAACGAGGAGGCCACGAGGCAGGGAGGCGCGCCTGCCCCCCTGGGTGCGCCCCCCACCCTCGCAGGCCCCTCGCAGCTCCACCGACCTACTTCTTCCTCCTATATATACCCATGTACCCCGAAACCAACCAGGAGCACCACGAAACCCTATTTCCCCCGCCGCAACCTTCTATACCCGTGAGATCCCAACTTGGGGCCTTTTCCGGCGCTCCGCTGGAGGGGGAATCGATCCCGGAGGGCTTCTACATCAACACCATAGCCTCTCCGATGATGTGTGAGTAGTTTACCACAGACCTTCGGGTCCATAGTTATTAGCTAGATGGCTTATCCTCTCTCTTTGGATCTCAATACAAAGTTCTCCTCGATCTTCTTGGAGATCTATTCGATGTAACTCTTTTTGCGGTGTGTTTGTCGAGATCCGATGAATTGTGGATTTATGATCAAGATTATCTATGAACAATATTTGAATCTTCTCTGAATTCTTTTATGTATGATTGGTTATCTTTGCAAGTCTCTTCGAATTATTAGTTTGGTTTGGCCTACTAGATTGATCTTTCTTGCAATGGGAGAAGTGCTTAGCTTTGGGTTCAATCTTGCGTTGCTCAATCCCAGTGACAGAACGGGAAACGACACATATTGTATTGTATTGTATTGTTGCCATTGAGGATAAAAAGATGGGGTTTATATCATATTGCTTGAGTTTATCCCTCTACATCATGCCATCTTGCCTAATCTGTTACTCTATTCTGATGAACTTAATACTCTAGATGCATGCTGGATAGCGGTCGATGTGTGGAGTAATAGTAGTAGATGCAGGCAGGAGTCGGTCTACTTGTTGCGGACGTGATGCCTATATACATGATCATGCCAAGGTATTCTCATAATTATGCACTTTTCTATCAATTGTTCGACAATAATTTGTTCACCCACCGTAATACTTATGCTATCTTGAGAGAATCCACTAGTGAAACCTATGGCCCCCGGGTCTATTTTCCATCATATTAATCTTCCATCAACTAGCTATTTCTGCCGACGTTTATTTTGCAATCTTTACTTTTAATGTTTATCATAAAAATACCAAAAATATTATCTTATCATCTCTATCAGATGTCACTTTTAAAAGTGGCCGTGAAGGGATTGACAACCCCTTTATCCCGTTGGTTGCAAGGTTCTTATTTGTTTGTGTAGGTACGAGGGACTTGCCTGTGGCCTCCTACCGGATTGATATCTTGGTTCTCAAAAACCGAGGGAAATACTTACGCTACTTTGCTGCATCACCCTTTCCTCTTCAAGGGAAAACCAACGCATGCTGAAGAGGTAGCAGTGATCTGCTAAAATAGCTGGTCGAGCTGCATAGGGTGGCCGAACTGGCCATGAAGGATTTAATAATCCGGCTATGGCCTGCCGAAGCTATGCCCAGCAGCTACTTCGGTCTCGTGAAGTGGCTGGTGAATGCCTGCCCTCGGCTGGACGTCGTCAAGCGGCCGGTCTGCATCGAGGGCGCGCGCATGGCCTTCGCCCGCGTCAAGGTATGGTGGGCGAAGATGGACGCCGTCAAGCTTGTGACCAAGGGACCGCCTGAGGGCAAGGAGCACCACACGCCCGAATGGTATTTTGAAGACGTCCTGGAGGGGTCTCGTATTGTGGCGACGCAATGTGCGCAAGACATTATTTTTGAATGAATACATTCATGTTGTCTCTGCCTTGTATGATGAAACGAAGTCGTTATGTTAGATAATGTTTATTAAAAAATTTCACCTCCTTTGCGGCTGTGTTGTATGAAATCTGAGAGTTGGCCAGTCGTCAGCTTCTGCCCCCACGTAGGTAGTACGGGGGTGTTCGGGATGTAATCTAAACATTCTTGACCCAATTGTTTGGTCCTTGAAGGAGGTGTTTAGTGCAACGAACCAGGCAATCGGACTATGCAGCTTTAGCACCCTCACTTAGCCACAGGAGTTTGACAATAAAAGTAAAGGCGCAGCCCCTAGTATCCGAACTAGGATGCTGTAAACCCCTGATCGGGTAAGTACCGATCCCTCGCGTAATGCGGAAAAAATCTCTAAAGATTTGAAACCTCCGAAGAGCTGACCCGCTCTCGCCGCATCGTGACAGTCAGTTTTCGGCTTTCTCTACTGAGGTGCTCATCCGGGTAAACTAGGGCACAATTGCAGTAGTTCTCCCTTTACTACCCTAGCCGATATATCGGAATGTAAGGAAGCAAGCACAGGGGCCGGGCAACCCAACTATTGACCAAAGACATGATTCGGAGCCAATGCATATAGTGCTAAATTCGGGGTGCCGAACTATACTGTAAAAAGTGTTCGGACTTTGTTGCCGTACTGCGGGGTGCTATGAAGCCCTTGGCAAATTGAAACGTACCAAAGTGTACGGGTGCTATTTGATAAGATTATCAAAAAAAGGAAAAAGAAGAAAGGGTAGTAAGCTAGAGCCACAGAATTTGGGCCGCAAACTGTTTCCATTATAATTTGATTAAGACGTCAAAGCACATTTGTACAAGTGGTGCAATAAGCAACAGGCTATTTAATATGCCTCAACCAAGGGAGAGCTGCGTGTGGGTCTTGCAAACAGGTAGAGTGATCGTTAAAGAGACCACCTACAAATTCCCCTATACGTCCATGCTTATTGTCGTCTTGGTGTATTTATCCTTCCAAAGGACCTGTGATTAGGCCATCAAGGAAGGCCTGTGGAAAAGAAACCTGAAAAGGAGAAAAAGGAAACAGTGAAAGTATGTGTGTCCAGGGGCGGTCAAGCCGTATTGTGGATCACAAGCTAGTTATGCCTCTGTCTATGCCCATGGTATTTTGAGTGCGTAGTTATGTCCGCGCGGTACGAATGCCGCCACTTGATCGGGATTGGGACAGAGGCCAAATTGCTAGTCAAGCTCTTGACGAGCCGAGCTGTCCTACTGCAGAATAGTCCGGACTATCTTGACAGTGTCCAGGAGCTCGGCCACCGAATTAAGGTTCTGCTTGAAAAGGCCGCTCTGTACTTCTGCTATTAAGGCAGCGGTGTGCTCTTCGGTACGGAGGGAGCGTTCCGTGTGTCCATTAACTGTTATGACGCCGCGTGGCCCTGGCATCTTGAGCTTGAGATAAGCATAGTGTGGCACCGCATTGAATCGAGAAAATGCGGTTCGTCCAAGCAGTGCGTGATAGCCGCTGTAAGAGGGGACGATATCGAAGATTAACTCTTCGCTTCGGAAGTTGTCCGGAGATCCGAAGATAACCTCTAGTGTGATTGAGCCCGTACAGCGGGCCTCTATACCTGGTATGAATCCTTTAAAGGTACTCTTTGTGGGCTTGATCTATGATGGATTAATGACCATTTTGCGCACTGTATCCTGATAGAGCAGGTTCAGGCTGCTGCCGCCGTCCATGAGGACTCGCGTCAGGTGGAACGATCAATTATTGGGTCAAGGACCAGTGCGGCCGAACCGCCGTGACGGATACTGGTCAGATGATCCCAACGATCGAAGGTGATCGGGAATGATGACCATGGATTAAACTTTGGGGCTACTGGCTCTACCGCATAGATGTCCCTGAGCGCGCGCTTGCGTTCCCTCTTGGGGATGTGGGTAGCGTATATCATGTTCACCGTTTTGACCTGAGGGGGAAACTTCTTCTGTCCCCCTGTGTTCGATGGACGGGATTCCTCGTTAACGTCCTCGCTTTGCGATCCCTTCTCCTTGTTTTCGGCATTTAACGTGCCGGCCTGTTTAAAACCCCAACAATCTCTGCTGGTATGATTGGCTGATTTGTCTGGGGTGCCATGTATCTGGCACGGACGATCGAGTATGCGGTCCAGACTGGATGGTCCCGAGTTGTTTGTTTTATATGGCTTCTTCCACTGACCGGACTTGGAGCCACTGAATCCGGCGTTGACTGTAGTGTCGTCGGTGTTACCACCATTGCTTCAATGTTTGTGCATGTTGCGTCGGAGCTTGCTGTTGCTGTTTTTGACCTCGGAGATGCCAGCTTCGCTTGCCATGTTTTTGCTACGGGCCAGCCAACTATCCTCACCCGCACAAAAGTGGGTCATGAGTGTCGTGAGGGCTGCCATGGACTTCGGCTTTTCTTGGCCGAGGTGGCGGGCGAGCCATTCGTCGCGGATGCTATGTTTAAAGGCCACTAGGGCTTCGGCGTCCGGACAGTCGACGATCTGGTTCTTTTTAGTTAAGAACCTTGTCTAGAATTTCCTGGCTGACTCTCTGGGCTGTTGAACTATGTGGCTTAAGTCATCGGCATCTGGTGGCCGGACATATGTACCTTGGAAGTAGTCACGGAAGGCGTCTTCCAAATCCTCCCAGCCGCCAATAGAGTTTTCAGGCAGACTGTTTAACCAGTGCCGAGCTGGCTGATACGTCTCCAATATCTATAATTTTTTATTGTTCCATGCTATTATATTATCCATCTAGGATGTTTTATATGCATTTATATGCTATTTTATATGATTTTTGGGACTAACCTATTAATCTAGAGCCTAGTGCCAGTTTTCTATTTTTCCTTGTTTTTGAGTATCACAGAAAAGGAAAACCAAACGGAGCCAATTGACCTAAAACTTCACGGAGATCGTTTTTGGACCAAAAGAAGCCCACGGAGCACCGGAGATGGGCCAGAAGAGTACCCAGGCACCCACGAGTGTGGGGGCGCACCCCTACCTCGTGGCCGCCTCGGAGACCCCCGTGACTTGTTCCCGACGCCAAAACCTCTTATATATACAGAAACCTCCAGAACATAACCTTGATCGGGAGTTCCGCCGCCGCAAGCCTCTGTAGCCACCAAAAACCAATAGGGACCCTGTTCCAGCACCCTGCCGGAGGGGGGATCCCTCACCGGTGGCCATCTTCATCATCCCTACGCTCTCCATGACAAGGAGGGAGTAGTTCACCCTCGGGGCTGAGGGTATGTACAAGCAGCTATGTGTTTGATCTCTCTCTCGTGTTCTTGAGGTGGTACGATCTTGATTTATCGCGAGCTTTGCTATTATAGTTGGATCTTATGATGTTTCTCCCCCTCTACTCTCTTGTAATGGATTGAGTTTTCCCTTTGAAGTTATCTTATCGGATTGAGTCTTTAAGGATTTGAGAACACTTGATGTATGTCTTGCATGTGCTTATCTGTGGTGACAATGGGATATCACGTGATCTACTTCATGTATGTTTGGGTGATCAACTTGCTGGTTCCGTGACCTCGTGAACTTATGCATAGGGGTTGGCACACGTTTTCGTCTTGACTATCCGGTAGAAACTTTGGGGCACTCTTTGAAGTACTTTGTGTTGGTTTGAATAGATGAATCTGAGATTGTGTGATGCATATCGTATAATCATATCCATGGATACTTGATGTGACATTGGAGTATCTAGGTGACATTAGGGTTTTGGTTGATTTGTGTCTTAAGGTGTTATTCTAGTATGAACTCTTGAATAGATCGATCAGAAAGAATAACTGTGAGGTGGTTTCGTACCCTACCATAATCTCTTCGTTTCTTCTCCGCTATTAGTGACTTTGGAGTGACTCTTTGTTGCATGTTGAGGGATAGTTATATGATCCAATTATGTTATATTGTTGAGCGAACTTGCACTAGTGAAAGTATGAACCCTAGGCCTTGTTTCAACGCATTGCAATACCATTTGTGCTCACTTTTATTATTTGTTACCTTGCTGTTTTTATATTTTCAGATTACAAAAACCTATATCTACCACCCATATTGCACTTGTATCACCATCCTTTCGCCGAACTAGTGCACCTATACAATTTACCATTGTATTGGGTGTGTTGGGCACACAAGAGACTCTTTGTTATTTGGTTGCACGGTTGTTTGAGAGAGACCATCTTCATCCTACGCCTCCCACGGATTGATAAACCTTAGGTCATCCACTTGAGGGAAATGTGCTACTGTCCTACAAACCTCTGCACTTGGAGGCCCAACAACGTCTACACGAAGAAGGTTGTGTAGTAGACATCACTGGCCCTTTGAGTTTAAACGGGAGGTATTTGATGGCGTGGAGGTCATCTCCACGGGCCATATAGATATGGAGAAGAAAATCCTCAATCCACACCGCGGGATCAGTTGTTCCATCATATGATTCAATATTCACGGGTTTAAACCCTTCTGGGAATTCGTGCTCCATTACTTCGTCAGTGAAGCAAAGAGGGTGTGCCTTGCCTCTATATCGGGCCACATCGCGATGTAGCTCCGATGGAGTCCGTCTAGGTTTGTCACGTCCGAATAGATAGCCATCGTCACGTGTCGGGGCACGTCCTCGTGATCCGTAGATCGATCTGGTATGTCCTGCTCTATTGTCCAGTTCTTGCCGAAGGTCATATGTATAACCACGAGCTGTTTTATCTCTTCCTGTACAATGAGGTCTGGCAGGCTGGTATTCGGCTTGAGTTGCCGTTTTATCCCGACCGCGTGGTGGTTGGTCAGCCGCATTGCGCGATGATGGTACAGGCTCCGGCGCCTCATCATCGAAATGAGGTAGCAATTTGCGCTTCGGGTAGCTTTTGGCTGGGTGCTTGAGGCCGTATTCTTCGGCTGCTAGGACATCAGTCCATCTATCGTTGAGCAGATCTTGGTCAGCTTGAAGCTGCTGCTGCTTCTTTTTCAGGCTCCTTGCAGTGGCTATTAGCCGGCGCTTAAAGCGCTCCTACTCGAGAGGTTCCTCAGGCACGATAAAATCCTCGTTGCCGAGGCTCACCTCATCCTCGGAGAGTGGAAGATAATTACTGTCCTCCGAGTCTTCGTTTATGGCCTGTTTATAAGGGCTAACTTGCCCGTTTTCCCGTTCCTCCTGTTCGGAACTTATCTCAACGGGGTCTTCATTATCTTCGGCATCGTCCGGAGTATTGTTTTCTCCCGTGCCGATATTGCTGTCTTTTCCGCGACGTGACTTAGAGCGGCGCCGCTGATGTCGGCGCTTTGGCTGTATCTCAGGAGGTTTATCCTCGACTGGATTTTCTTTGTCATCATCGTTAGTTCTTTTAGGTGTATCCACCATGTACACGTCATAAGAAGAGGTGGCCGTCCAGCGTCCAGTAAACGGCGGGTTTTGTCCCCGCTCCTCATCGGCATCGTCGTCTATACCATCGATGTCTTCAGAGCCGTAATCGAGCATGTCGGTTAACTCTTCGACAGTGGCTATGAAGTGGGCGGTGGGTGGGAAGCGAAATTCTCTGTCATCAGCCTCCAGTTCAAATCGGATATAATTCGGCTATGATCCCCCCGCTAAGGATAGTGCTTTTAACGAGTTTAACACGTCGCCCAAAGGCGAGTGCCGAAAAATGTCCGCGGAGCTGAATTCGACGATCGATGATTGATCGAGCTCGACGCACGTGGACGAGCATGGTTCGGAACCTGTAGCCGGAAACGAGTCTGAGGCTCTGGTGACACAGATTCCACTCAAAGTTGGGTCTGTGTGCGGCTCTGACGCCGCTGAGACTACGGCATCCGTGGCGGGGTTGAGCTTCCACTACAAAAAAATACACTTCCGTGATGATACGTGTTTGTCACAGTAGGTCGCGTTTTCTGTCATGCATGTACATCCATGACAAATTTATGACAGAATCAAGATAGTCATACCTGTGCTTCGTATAAGTGTTCCATGACATTGCCAAAATTATCATCACGAAAGTGTCCACTTCCATGACGATAAATCGCGCGTCACAGAAGTGCTTTCGTCAAGGGTGACCGACACGTGGCATCCACCGTAACGGAACGCCGTTAAGCTATCGGGTCGGGTTTTGGATCCGATAACCCGTTAACAGCCCCGACCAATGGGGATTTTCCACGTGTAAAATCATCATTGGCTGGAGGAAACACGTGTCGGCTCATCGTTGGGACAGATGTCATCCACTCATTGGACGGAAGGCGCCTATGATACGTCGACACGTGGCACGGCCCAACAGAGGCCCATTCCTGTGAAAAGGCCGGCCCGTTTGACTTGGTCAAAAGGTGGCGGGCCGGCCCAAGGAAAGCTTGTTAACAGCCTGTTCGCATATAGCCCATTTACAGCCCGCTAACCCAAGGCCCGTTATGCCCTATCCGAATTACGCCTAGTAGCGTCATCTGGGCCATCCAATATGATTCCAGCCCATTTTCACTTCTGGCCCTTGTATGGCCCATGACGTCTTTCGGCCCCTATGAGGCCCTATGTAACTCTTGGCCTATTAACGGCCCATGGTGAAACTGGCCCGTAATGAGCAGTGTATCACTTTATACCCATTAACGACCCGTGGTGAAACTGGCCCGTAATGAACAGTGTATCACTTTATACCCATTAACGACCCGTGGTGAAACTGGCCCGTAATGAATGGTGTATCACTTTATACCCATTAATGGCCCGTTATTCTGTTGGGCCGTTTCCAGCCCATGTTATCTTTCGGCCTTCTCAGAGCCCATTTATTCTTGGGCTCATTTCCAGCATTCGTTTACTTACGGCCCGTTACTGTTATTTTCTGCTTGTGCGCCAAATTTAGCCCGTGGTTACAGTCAGCCCGTTTGTGGTCCGTTAATACGTTGGACCATTTTCATAGCGTCATCAAATATGGCCTATTAACGATGGCCCGTTATGGTTGTCCCATGAACGGACGATTCCAACTCTAGCCCGTTTACGGCCATAATGTGGCCTGTTATTGGCCCATGTTTGGCCAATCGATCATACGACCCGTATAAGGCCCATTGATGATACGGCCCGTAGAAGGCCCATTGTTTCTACGGCCCGTAGAAGGCCCATTGTTTCTACGGCCCGTAGAAGGCCTACTGTTTCTACGGCCCGTAGAAGGCCCACTGTTTCTACGGCCCGTAGGAGGCCCAGCGTCACTACAGTAAATATTAGCCCATGGTTATTGTGGCCTAGTTTTAAAAAATAGGTTATTGTAGCCACTAGCAAACCGCGGAAAAAGAACTGCACTGACTACAAGCAAACAAATAAACAAGACAACAAGGAAATAAATAAGCCAGCAACTTATGCTAGGTTATCACGGCTAATACACATATTACATCCACCGGGCATCAAAGTTCGCCACCAGTACAAATATAGGGAACAAAGCAGCATATAAACGCCGCAGCAAAACAAGTCCAGAACTGAAACCACTTTAGAAGAGTTCAAGAAACAATATCCTGGGTACCCATAATGCTGGCAAGATGCTTAGCAAGCTTATTAACTTTCTCTTGTTTGGCGCTTAAATCCTCCAGCGCTTGCTTTTGCATAAGAAAGTACGCATCTGAATTCTGCAGGGACTTCCTTAGTCCTTCGGCTTCTTGCCGCAGCACAGCTGACTGATGCCTTTCAGCTTGTAGTTGAGACTGAAGAAGCCGAAGTGATTCAGGCAGCGAGTTCGAAGAGCTTGTGCCAGCGGTACTGGCCAGTAACTCGAACACTACATCAACGCAGGACTGTGGGGTTTTCTCACTGTCTACACGATCGTTTTTATCACCTTTCTTGGAGACCAACAGGGTTGTCTCACTATCTTGAACCTTATCCGCATTACTTTCTCTACCATTGAATAGTGGGGTGCTCTTCTCCAATATTCGGTTTGCATACTACAAGAGAAACAAGCAGACACATCAGAGGTTTAGCTTGTAGTATACGAAACTCATTTTGGTAAACCGGTTCAGTAGTAAGGTGGACAGGATAACAGCATGAAACAAACATATATCTATGTACTATGGTCACTGTATTGTCCATACCATTCTAGTTTATGTTCCCTAATCAAGATAGAGACACAGTTCAACTCATATATTTTTAAGACACAGCAGCATAGACAGAATATAAGTGTGAGAAACTACACAGCATTGGCAGCACTTGTAATGTGCATCACATGAGAACATAACTGTTTATACAACTTAAACTGAAATCAACATAGAGCAAGAAGTTAGAACAGCAATCCAGTTAAAGAAATAGGTTTAAAACATACCTGTTGCGCCATTGGAGTTCCAATTGGATCCTTCAAATTCGAAAGTAGTTGGTATGAGTAAATACAGTGATGCAACAGCAAAGGAGTATGGACCATAGCTACGGAATCTGACCTGAGAACAGTTGCTCTTCTGCTTTAAACGTGGAGTTTGGGTTAGCTATGGTGGTCTTCGTGCTTTGGGCACTGTAGTAGCTTTACAAACTGCTCGTGTGGGGGTACTCTGTGGTGGACATGGTGCTTTGTCAACTATAAGTGGGTTACTATCTGCTGGGGTTGCGGTTAGATGGGTTGTAGCTGGTTCTCTGCCCAACGGTGTAAGTGTGCAATCTGGAAGAGTCTCGATTCTGTGTGGTGGGGCTAGTTTGTGGGCCAGTACAACCATGGTTCTATCTGCATCGACGGGTAGCACTGTCTTTTGTGAAGAACGGGTTTTTTCTCCCTTATATACAGCCGTCAACCCCTCCAATTCAAATGGCTGATAAACAAGAAAAGAAATTGAACGTACAGACATTGTATGATAGACAGATGTGGTAATTCACATATATGTTGTCTAACCAAACAGGACACCATGACACAATTTCACATATATGATGCCTAACTAAACAGGATAGCATGACACGGTTTCAGATATATGATGGATAACTTAACATGATATAATGGCATAATTCAACATATGATGAGTACCTAAACAGGATGACATGAAAAAACTATATGCTGTCTTTCTAAAATAGGTTGGGATGAAATAATTCACATACATGTTGTCTAAGTATACAGGATGGCATGATATAATTGACATAATTGATTCATATACTAAGCAGCTGGCACTCGCATGTATGATCTCTAAACTAAGCAGATAGAATTCAATATTGTGCATATGATGTCTAAACTCAGCAATGCAAGACACCATATGCATCATATGAGAAATATAAACATTGCAACATAGAGCATACACCTCAGGTGGGATATAGGACCGGTCATCTGTCTCTGAATCCTCCTCTGAGGAGCTCCCTGTAACCATCGAGATATATGCTTCAACAGGTACCATTGCCTGCTCTAAAGACCTTGTTTTCACTCCAGATTTTTCCATAATCGGCTCAAATGGCTGAT
The DNA here is from genome assembly GCF_018294505.1 of Triticum aestivum. Taxonomy (NCBI): domain Eukaryota; kingdom Viridiplantae; phylum Streptophyta; class Magnoliopsida; order Poales; family Poaceae; genus Triticum; species Triticum aestivum. The sequence continues at coordinate 615,060,636 of NC_057814.1, forward strand.
ACACATGAAGAGTAGTTCAATATACACAGATTGTCGACAAATGGAATACGTAATGAAAAAAAGATGGCATGTGATAATTCACATATATGATGCCTGGCTCCATGGCGGTGCATAATTCACATATATGATAACTGGCTGAAAAACATGGCATTGCATAATTCACATATCTGATATAGAAAGCAAACAGGAGGCATTCACACAAAGCATGTCTAATCTAAGCAGATGGCATGGCAATGCAAGACACCATATGCATGATATGAGCAATATAACCCAGCGAAGTTAGAGCATGCACCTCGGGGGGGGGGGGGAATACGACTGGTCATCTCTCTCTGAATCCTCCTCTGAGGAGATATCTGTAACCAGCAAGAAATCTGCATCGACAGGTAGCACTGACTGCTCAGAAGACCTTGTTCTCACTCCAGATTTTCCCATGACCGACTCAAATGGCTGATGCACAGGAAGAGTAGATGAATGTATAAACATTGTTGACAAATGGAATACATTATGGAAAAAATATGGCACAATACAATTCACATATATGATGACTGGCTAAACAGGATGGCATTGCATGATTCACATATATGATGCCTGGCTAAAGAAGATGGCATTGCATAATTCCCATATACTCCCTTCGTTCCTAAATATTTGTCTTTTTAGAGATTTCAAATGGACTACCACATACGGATGTATATAGACATATTTTAGAGTGTAGATTCACTCATTTTGTTCCGTATGTAGTCACTTGTTGAAATCTCTAAAAAGACAAATATTTAGGAATGGTGGGAGTATGATATAGAAACCAAACAGGTGGCATTCACACAAAGCAAATCTAAACTAAGCTGATGACATATAAGATGTATAATGTACGCAATGCAAGGCGCCATATGCATGATATGACCAACATCAGCATGCCAGGTTAGAGCAAACACCTCAGGTGGTAAACAGGCGTGGTCAGCTCCTTCTGAATCTCCATCTGAACAGTTATCTTCCTCTGGAATACAATCTGGAAATGCAGGAGGGGGGGGGCACTTCGCCCACCATGGAGTGGCGTCTGCATGACATTATATTCACACGCAACGGCTTCTCTTTTTCTCTACATGTTCAGTACGATTGTGTACAATATCTGACATGCATAATAATAAAAAAATAGTTAAATTTTGTAACGCCTAAGGGGTGCATGCAAAAATCAAGACTGATGGTAGCAAACGAGTGGATGGATCCAAAACTAATGATAGCAGGTAGATTATAGCTTCAGTTTAAAAAGATAGACAATGGATCATCTATTGTTTGTTGCCCACCCAACATGAACCACATAGAAGACCCCAGATGAACCAGATAGTAGAAAGATACTATTCGTTGCTGGCTCGATATGAGACCCATGGGCAATTCAAAACTCAAGATTGAACGATAAAGTAGCAGGTAATAATAACCGATGTATAACGTAAGCAAACACGAAAGACTGCGACCTCTCTTCCGGAACTGTGTAGTCCTCAGGTTCATCTTCTCAGTCAATGATGGTAATGCAGTTGGCGTGGCTGCCGGCAACGGGGAAGATGATCTGAGGCGCCGAAAGGAAGTCTGCAGGGGGGATCTCTGCTGCAGTGAACGCTTCTATCGATGGTGCACCTCAGGTGGGGTGGATGATGGCACGGCAGGAGCAGGACATAACACACAGAGTTTTCTTTGGCGCCTATCTGAAAATGAAGTAAATATGTAAGGGCTCCTTAGAATTGGAGGATTCTATAAACGTAGGGACAGGAAAAACACAGGAATAGGATAGGAATGCACGTGCAAAACAGAGCATTTGAGAACATAGGATTTGAGTCACCCTGGGAGTTTGGCTCACATGAATTGGAAGAACAGAGGAATGGAGAAACAAAGTGATGCGACGAGTGTACAACCTCTTTGGCATAGCCTTGTGGACCTCAGCATCATTGGGTTGGACGTGGAGGATGGTGATGATGCTGGTGTGACTGTCGGAGGCGGGGAAGAAGATCCGCGGCCTCTGGAAACGGCGCCGAGGGTACTGCTCCGCTGTGATGGACGGTTCCGTCGTTGGAGCAGCTCCGCTAAGGTGTACGGTGATGAGGCTGAAGCATGACAAGACAGAAAACGTTAATCTGAAGTGGGACCCTAATATCATCTGCAATAGATGATGTAAAATACATCACCAAAAAGTGCTAGATGTAAAACGCATCAGCCGCGCCACGGCCGCTCCGACAGATGCTGTAAGTACTGTTCACTCTGAACTTAACTGAAGAAGATGAACTTCACAGTCGAAACTGAATTTTACTGTCGAAACTGATTGAACTAGTAATAGAGCATTGCAATAGATGTTTAGGGCGTTCGAGCACTAGTAGCAGAGAAGCAGTGATCGAAATCAGCAGACGCTCGAGCAGGGAACGCACTAGCAGAGAGCAAGTCGTGCAGTAGCACCGCGAGCGAGTGCTAAAGCAGCAACTCCTGTAGCTGCCGAAGGTCGTGCAGCTGCAGCAGCAGCGCAAGCGAGAGCAAGAGCAGAGCAGCAGCACGAACGAAAGCACGAGCAGTGCAGCAGCGCGACCGACAGCAAGAACAGAGCCGCAGCGCGAGCGAGAGCCGGAGCAGCTGCAGCTAGTGTCGTTGTGGAAGTCGCCACCGAGGAAGCAATGACATGGGGGAGAGACGCCATGGATGATGTGGCCAGCGACGGCGCCGTCGATGGAGACACGCCATGTCTGCTTGGTATCGAGCACCGGCAGCCCCGTGAGATCGAATAAAAGATAAAATGCAGCGGTGAGTGCAGAACCTCCTTGGTGGCGCCGAGTTGGCCTCGGCTTCATCGGAGGAATTGGTGAGGGTGTTGCGGTTCCGGTGGGGCAGGTCAAGACGGCGCTGTGGGGATTGAGGTGGCGCGATAGACGAGGCGAACATCGGGGAAGCTCCTTGGAGGTGGAGGACGGGGCGGCTGATCCGGCGGGATGACGAGATCGACAACGGATCCTCATCTGGTGCGGTGGATGAGGGACGGCGAGCTGTTGCGGTGGATGACGTAGTCGGGGAAGAGTCTCCGGCTGGGCGGCAGTCGGGAGGCCGACGGAGGAGCGTGGGGTTTCGTGGGTTTTGGCGGCCTCGGTGTACGAATTGGGGGGGCGAAGGGGGAGGGGGAGCCAAGCTTAGGGACACGCTTGTCCGAAATGTAGGGTAAGTTACCAGCGTACCCCCGCTGGTTTTGACACCGCGACGTGGAGCTTCATTTCCGGCTAAGGGGTAGAAGGGGGATTTCGCGTGTCTGGGCTGCGGGAGCGATTTCGGATGAGGAGGGAGTTCTCGCGCGCGTCCAAATTTCGGGATAACAAGGCGCGGCGCGGGTTGAAGAAGCGGGAGTTTCAAAGCAGGTGAGACAAAAGATACTCGAGCTTGAAAATTTCGGGATAACAAGGTGTGGATTCCTTGTTCTGCAGAACAAACTTAAGCGGTAAAAAAACAATTCATACAAGACACAAGAGAGTCATGTCCCCTTTTACTATATTGCTATAGATGCCACTGAAAAAACTACAAGAAAAACGTAAAAAAAATCGGGAGAACAAGATTACCCTACACAGTACCAAATCGATTCGCACTTCCCTCAACAACAACAAAAAACAAATCAATTCCCACCAAAGAAAGAATAATGTCCCTTTTTATATGATTACAGATGCCATGATCTCAAATTTCAATTTTTGAATCCACGTTATGTTGAATTCGAATATATCGTTAGGTGACCTTGCGGTTTATAATTGATGTAGTCGTACATTTTGATCTTCCATCATATATGAACATTTTACTCCACCATGTGAACATATATATTGTCGTCTACCATATGGACTAAATTTGAATCAATTTTCCTTATTTGAATACGATTGTTGTCAAGTTATACAATAATTTAAATATCATCTTGATAACAAAAAACATACATATAGCAGTAATCATATTTCACTATGAACTACATGTACCATACGCTCTCCAATTCAAATATTTGTATCCATTTTATGTTGAATTCAAATCATAGTACATTATTGGTCTAGGTAGCGAGATGTTTGGGATAATCAAAACCCTATTTTCATACGTATAATTTTTGGCTGAATTGGGACAGGTTTTGGTATAAGCCTCTCGCAAAACCGGAGATTCTCTCAACAAGCCTCGTGGTTCCGAGAGGGAACGTGTCACCTTTGTGTGCGAAACGATATACGCTACCTCCCCCCTGATTTTACTTACAGAGGCAACATAGAACTTTATGAGTGCGCTGTTAAATTTTAGAATTATTTCGGGTTCATTTGGCCTTTTTATACATTAATTGAGTTTCTGGACTTGTAATGTGCACAATCTAAATATGAATTGCATGCACATGCTCCGGTGCTCCAAAGTGGGTTGAAAAATCACATGTGTGTCCTTGGTTGAAATTCTAGGTCCCATGGAAGAAATGAGAATGCAATTCAAACATCTGGGCGTCATGACTCGGTCGAGAACATCGAGAAACTTTGATTTTAAATTCATGTAAATCCAAAACTCGCCTGGAAATCATGAAACTTGGCATGGTGTCATGTCATGGCACTAACATGTTGTGGTAAAAAATTGCGCCGATTTGGAAGCTCGTGGTTCTAAGAGGGAACGTGCCACCTTTGAGTGTGAAACGATATACGCTGCCCCCCCTTCAGTTCCTTAACAAAGGCAACATAGAACTACATTAGTGCCCTGTTAAATTTTGGGATTATTCCGGGTTCGTTTGTCGTTTTTTATACATTAATTGAGTTTCTGGTCATTTAATGTGCATAAGTCAAATTTGAAGTACAAGCACATGCTCTCGTGCACCAAAGTTGGTTGAAAAATCACATTTGTGTCCTCGCGTGAATTTCTAGGTCCCATGCAAGAAATGAGAGTAAAATTAAAACATCTGGGCATCGTGGCTCGGCCGAGAACATTGAGAAACTTGGTTTTAAAATTCTTGTAAATCCAAAACACGTCTGAAAATCATCTAACTTGGCATGGATGTCATGTCATGGTACTACCATGTTGTGGAAAAAAAATTGGCCGAATAGGAACAGATTTTGGTATAAGCTTCTTGCAAACCGAAGCTTCTCTCAAGAAGGCTCGTGGTTCTAAGAGGGAACGTGCCACCTTTGAGTGCGAAACGATATACGTTGTCCCCCTTGAGTTTATTTACAAAGGCAACATAGAACTACATGAGTGCCCTGTTAAATTTTGGAATTATTCCGGCTTCGTTTGGCCTTATTTACACATTAATTGAGTTTTTGGTCATTTAATGTGCATAATTCATATTTGAACTACAAGCACATGCTACCGTGCACCAAAGTTGGTTGAAAAATCACATTTGTGTCCTCGGGTGAATTTCTACTCCCTCCTTCCATCTATATAGGTCCTAATGCATTTTTCGAGGCCAACTTTGACCAAACGTTAGAGCAATAATATATGACATGCAACTTACACAAAGCACACCTTCAAATTTGTATGTCAAAGGAGCTTCCAATAATATAATTTTCATAGTATACATCTCATGTGCTATTAATCTTGTCAATAGTCAAAGGCTGTCTTGAAAAACACATTAGGCCCTATATATATGGAAGGAGGGAGTAGGTCCCATGCAAAAAATGAGAATAAAATTCAAACATCTAGGCATCGTGGCTCGGTCGAGAACATTGAGAAACTTGGTTTTAAAATCATGAAACTTGGCATGGTGTCATGTCATGTTAGTACCATGCCGTGGTAAAAAAAAATTGGCCGAATAGGAACAAATTTTGGTATAAGCTTCTTGCAAATCGGAGCTTCTCTCAAGAAAGCTCGTGGTTCGGGGAGGGAACGTGTCACCTTTGTGTGCATAATTCAAATTTGAAATACAAGCACATGTTCCAGTGCACCAAAGTTGGTTGAAAAATCACATGTGTGTCCTCGGGTAAATTTCTAGGTTCCATGCAAGAAATGGGAATGAAATTCAAAATTCTGGGCATCGTGGATGGGTTGGAAACATTGAGAAACTTAGTTTTTTAATTCCTGTAAATCCAAAACACGCATGAAAATAATGAAACTTGGCTTGGTGCCATGACATGGCACCAACATGCTGTGGTAAATTTGTAGTCCGATTTGCGAAGGCGCACACATTAACAATCAACAAAGTCATTTTGGAACAGGTGCTGTCACGTTACAATCGGAAACACAAGTATTATTGAAACCGTGGGCGTTCTACTTACTAGTACCATTTACGTGCCGCCACGCGTCCCCATTTTTTATTAGCTAGGAGGCGCCATGCAGGGTAGCTATTTGAGTACGAGAGGCGTGCGATCAGACCCCTGCGCGTGCTTATCGGGAGGAGAGCCCTTTGACCTCCATCTGCCGTCCACCTCTCTCCCAAGGTCTCCATTAATGGCGCCCGAGCCTCTGTTTAATGGCATGGCTATGTCTCACTCGACTGAGATTTAAGAGAGAAAAAAGAAAATCTGAAAGCAGGGATCTTGATGTAAAATCCGACGGACCTATATAGCATCTACTGCGACTTATAGCAAGACTGATGAATATATAAGGACGATTAATTTTTTTTATCAAAGAAGGGCTTGCCCCTTCCGATTTTCATTATTGAAAACCACCACAATTCACAAGAAGTTCAGCACAACTCCAGCCTAACACGAAGGACTAAAAGCTACCAGATTGAAATCGCAACATCCCAAGAGGCCAACAAGGGCCAAACATCCGCGCTAGAACCCAACATTTCACAACCGATGACACAATCCACATCCTAAAAGCCCAGCAGCAACTAGAAGAACAACAACGCCAGGGTCGCCACAGCAAGAGTTTTCTTCATTCCAGCCTCGCAACATTGATCTTCCATAGAAAGATAAGGACGATTAATTGTCTTACATAATTAGAAAGATAATTAAAAAAGCCACATGCGGCTACGCCCAAAAGACACAAGGGCAAAACAAGAAGGAAGACAAGGATCTGGCTCGCTGATCTCTACTTTCTTGATGCGTTGCTGCAGGCCGCGGGAACTAGTCTCCGCGGCGAGCGGCAATGAGCTCTTTCGTGTCCTCAAGACGCTGCTTGAGAACATCCATGAATTCCTCCACCAGCCTTTGGCGCTCGTTGCGGAGCATGTCATTCTCGTCCATAAGTTTCTTGACGATGACGCCGGTCCTCTTCAACAAGGCACTGGTCTCCTCCTGCTGGTCTGCACTTCGGATGATCTTCTCCCTTAGCAGGTCGCGCTCGGCCTGGAGCCTTTCATTGCCCTCCCTTAGTTGTCGGATGACGCCGGTAGCCTGTTCAAACGAGGCTTTGATGTCGTCCTGCAACCTCGCCCAGCCGGAGATCTGATCCATCTGGCTATGGATGATCGCATGCATGCACCTGTAACAGTCGTCGCCTGCCCGTGAGAAATTTTCCCAGGCCGCCGCGGCGCGGCGGGACATCTTTGCTGCATTCGTGGCGCGGCGGGACATCTCTGCTGCTTCCGCGGCGCGGCCGGACTAGTCTGCTGCATCGACGGCGCGGCGGGACCTTCGTGCTGCTTCAGCGGCGCGGCGGGACCTCTGTGCTGCTACTTCCGTGTGGCGGGACATGTCGGCTGCTCTCACAGCGAGGCGGGATATCTCTCGTGCTTCCGCTTCCATGCTCGCCTCTCCCTGGTGGCAATCTCTCGACCCCGAACTCACGCCGGCCATGGCAGACGCAAGGGAAGGATGCTGAATGACTTGTTTGTTTTTGTGGATGAGGAGTTGAGGAGGAATGTGCAGTCATCTTGGCATACTAGTATTTATAACCGAGTACTAATACGCTCCTAAGTGGGAGACCGTTTAGGTTGTGATCGGTGTGAACAAGTTTGCAATTCAATATAGCGTGGTACTAATACGCTCCTAAATGGGAAACCGTTTAGGTTCTGATCGGTGTGAACGGGTTTGCAATTCAATATAGCGTGGAGTAACTTGGAATGTGACGAGACGCAAGCTCAAAATTTATTGACGGTTCTAGTTTCGAAGTGCGACACTATTCCCGGATGGAGTACTTCTTTTTCTACTCCCTCCTTTCCGGTTTTATAGGGCTTATCACAAAATTTTAGTTTTTCCATTTTATAAGGCTCAATTTGGTTGTTCCCCAACACATGTTCAGATTCCAAGGTGCATTAAATCATTGCATGCAAGTATTAAGAGAAAATTGACCAATGCATGTACTTTATGCATGCATGCATTGCAATTAATGCATTGATAGACATATTTTTTTAAGAAAAACAAGAGCATTAATTAGGTGCTTTTGCAAACTACAAAAAATATTCCACCACTCACCATCTTGGTTGGTGAGATTTTTGAATTAAGCCCTATAAAACGGAAAGGAGGGAGTACTGCTGTGTACGTGCAATAACTGGCACCGTCTTATACATATCTTACGGTTAATGGGGCATTCGACAGGAATAGCCGCGTGGCGAGCTCTCACACACGCGTCTGTTTTTTCTCGAAAAGGAGGATGATGACCCCCGGCCTCTGCATCTGGGAGTCACACACGCATCTGTGGCTACGAATTGTAGTGTTCTCAACCATCCGATTGGCTCTATCATGCATGTACCTATATACTAAAACATGTCTAGATACATCTATATTTTGACAAATGGAAGGCATGTATTGTGGAACGGAGGGAGTGGTTGTCATCAAAATGGATAAAAAGGGACGTATCTAGAACTAAAATACGTCTACATACATCTCCTTTTATCCATTTTGATGACAAGTAGTACTTCTTACCCAAAGGAACTTTATATCCAACAGACACAAAATATCCGTTCGACTGTTGGAAATTACTGATCTGATGTCGAAGTAATTGCTGCATCGCCACCAAAACCCACCATTTCTTAAGCTAAAGTAGACCAAGGTAATCCCTATATTAGCATATTACTAAGATAAACAGAAGGCACTGTAGAAACATTTAGGACGTGAGCTTGTCAATCTGAATGTGGAGGGACACAAGCTTAGCCCCGGCCAGCAGCTTGGGCGGAACTGTCAAGAAGGTCAGCTCCTGCACGTCCACGTCGCCGGGATCCTTGCTGCTTGTCACCTCCATTTCCACCTTGACGGCGTCGGTCGTGCCCTTGGGCTCCCCCGACGGGCCGTTCGCCCACAGCTTGGCCACGTAGTGCGGCAGTGGGGACGCCCCCGCTCTGATGCGGACGACCGACACGGCGATAGGCGCGCCGATGTCGAGCACGCCGCCGACCAAGAAAAAAACGCGGCCGTCCTCCTCCGCGAACAGCAAGAGCCGTGGCTCCGACAGTGGCACTTGCAGCTGGAGCACCTTACCGTACTGGATCCTGTGCATGGGCATGGGATGCGCAGTGCTGATGTGGTGGTAGAGCGCCGGCGGCGGGCCTTCATAGCCGCAGACGGGCATGGGGCATTTGCAGGGCGTGAGCGGACACACGCTCTGGTGATTGACGAGCTTGTGGTAAGTGACGTAGAGCCCATAGCCTTCGTGCGGGCACTCCACCTTACCGACGAAAGGACGGAGTCCACCGCCGTGTTCCGCACGTCGAAGCCACCGCCGCGCTCGCACTTCTGGCACTGCCACTGGTTCCCGGGGCGCTCGACACGGCAGTCCGCGCAGGCTAGGTGCCCTCCCTTGCACTGCAGAAATCAAATCGAACAACACATCAATCAAGAAACCTGCACCTTGCTCAATCAGCCGAACGGACGAGGTGTATTCGAACGTCATACACTGGAGGCGTCAAGGGGCGGAGGCACAAGGGGCAGTGGAGCACGGTGAGCTCCATCGAGACCTTAGAGAGCTGCATCATCGGGTCCTGTTCGGTCTGCATGATCTCGCCCTCCTCGTGCACAACCATCTCTCGACTTGGGCTAGGGTATTACAAAGCTTTATCGTCACATATTTTATACTACTTCAAGGTGCATTAAATCAACACATGCAAGTATCAAAAGGAGAGTCACGGCATGCATGCATGCGGTGTAATTAATGCATCGGTAAACGCAAATTATTGAAATATATCGAGTGCAGTGCTTTGATGTGTCGCGTCAACTCGTACATCAACGAGAAGTTTGATTATCCTCTCCCTCGTGGACTTAACTGCACCTGCCTTTGGCTAGATGACAGGTTGGCCACACACCTGTCGGGCCCACCTGTCATACACGCAAAGGCAGGAGCGTCCCTCCCTCGCCCATGAGCGTGGTGGCTGGCAAGACTAGGAGAAGCTTTCGCTACACGCTCTCCCTCCCGCACACGGTGGACATGCAGCAGTTCAATCGGTGTCAGATGGCCAGAAGCGTACTGTAGTACTCCTCCAGTGCGGTAGTACTCCATCATTGTTCGACTTCCCGAAGAGGCAAAGAGCCAAGCGCAGCCCGGACGCTCGTGTGGCAGTTTCATGTGTAGAGTAGTCTAGGATAGCGTGTACCGTGCCTGTAAGCTTAAAATCGTTGGGGTCGGCTCCATGCTATGTGGCCGTCTCAAAGTTTAAAAAAAATTAAAATAGTCTTCTCGCCCTACCCGACACCCTGGTGATTGTAGTTTGCACGCTCCTCTGGTCAATACGTGAATATATATTTTAATTTGTTTTTTTTCGAAAACGGGGGACTCCCCGGCCTCTAAATCAGAACGATGCATACGGCCACATATATTTTAATTTGTGGTGGGTAAATGTTAGAGGTTGCAGCAAATATATTGTACACTGCGGGTCTTTCAGCCAAGTTTAGAGGCAAGCATGTGGGGCCAGTGGTATGATGTGTCGCGTCAACTCGTACAACGAGGAGAAGCTTGATTTTACTACACGCCTTCTCCCTCACCCATGCGCGCGGTTGCTCGCAAACGAGGACAGGCTTTTGCTTAGTAGTACTTCTACAACAAGCTATCTGTCCTGCTCGCGGTGGACCGACATGCAGCAGTGGATTCGACACTGTAGAAGCAGTAGTAGTAACATCATTGTTCGTCTTCTCGAAGAGGCGAAGAGCCAAGCGCAAACCGAACGTTGCAGTTGCGAACATTGGAGCACGCATATAGCCAGGCTCTTCCATGAGACAAAATTGCTATTGTACTAGTACGTACAACTACTTGCTAGTATAGCCCTGTAAACCAGAAAGGAGTATTTGCCCTTCTAGAGATTTCAACAAGTGACTAGACTACACCGAGACGGAGTACATATGGAGCAAAATGAGTGAATCTGCACCGTAAATAAATACGTACTAGTTCTATCGTTTTCCTCTCCGAGGTGCACAATATTGAGTATACTGACTAGTCTCTTTTTGACACGCATTTACGTTTTTTTACACAGTATAGACGCAAGCGCTCATATACACGCGCATACACTCACCCCTATGAACGCACACACGCACGGCACTATCATCTTGAAATTTACGAAGTCACCATAGGCACCTCGTCGTGGACGGGTCCATAGGTGCTTGAATGCCAAGGAGGGAGAGGGTAGCGGTTCCCGAGACGTTGAACGGTCAATGATGCATCCTCAATTACATGCAGAGGGAATTAATTGGAGAAGCAGAATAGAGCCAGCACGATGTGAATGCAACACAGTTTGGACTCTCATATAATAAAGGCGCCCCACCACTCCAATCCATCTACTCCCAAGTCTCTTCGCAACACTGCTCACTCCAATCCAAGACCAAGTGACCAGAAGCCACAAGCACCTATGGAGGCGATGGACGCGAGCGGTAGTCGGCTGTGCCAAATCATCCAAGGTGCCGGCCTGCGGCCCCGCACCGCGCAGTGTTTCCAGACGGTGCTGGCGACCACAGGCATCGTAGCCCTCGCCGACGCCGGCTTCGCCTCTCGCATGGATGACATGATGGTCAACTCCATCCGCAAGTTCACCGCCGTCAAGAAGTGCGCGGACAATCTTGCCGTTCTGCTCCAGCCCGCGCGCCCAGGCTCCTCATTGCCTGCCACCCTCATCGGCCTCCATGGTGACGAACTCTTTCAAGCCTTGGTGGCCCTGCAGGTGCCGGAGGTCGCGACGAAGAATGTGCACCTCGAGGCCGCGCTCACCGAGCAGCGCCTCGCCATGCAAGAAACCGTCGACCTGCACATCCACGTCTACGAGGAAATCGTCTACATAGGCCACTACAAGGCAAGCGAGGACAGAAAGACGTTGGCCTTCTTCCAGCGGCTGGAATCTTTGGACGCCATTGTTCAGAAGCACGTCGACCTGGCCACGAAAGCCGCTGCTACTTAGGCGCCGTTCGGTGGGCCGGCGCCCTGAGTCGAGGAGGTGGACGTCGTCGATGGATGCATCTCTTCTTGCCTCCTGTAACCAGCACTGCATCGCCTCGTGGCCTTAATGTTGTATTAGTATAGTACTCCCTCCATTCCAAAATATAAGTCTTTCTAAAGATTCCAGAAAGTGACTACTACATACGAAGCAAAATGAGTGAATCTACACTCTAAACTATGTCTACATACATATGTATGTTGTATTTCATTTGAAATAGTATCTAAAAAGGCTTATATTTATGAACGGAGGGAGTATATGGCATTTTTATTCCAGTCGTAACGTTTTCACTGTGAGGTGGGGCCGCAGTTGAGCAAACCCACCCCGCCCACCGGGCGTCGGCCGAGTTTAGAATTAGAAGAGAGAAACGAGGGAGGAGAGCTAGCTGTAGAACGGACGCTGTTGTCAGATGGGACTCGTGTTTATAGAATAGGAGTACTGAGCACTCGTGCCTCTTTTTTTCGAGGGAAAAATTAGTCGTATGTCTAGTACCACTAGTTGGGTGCGTGCGACCTATAGCTGTCATCACTTTAGGTCTCCTTTTCGAACCGCGGCTACGCTTCACAGTACATATTATTTCACGCATTTATCCTCCTATATGTACTCCTAGGCTATTTCCACGTGCTCCCATTCGCCGACATGTGGGACATATTGCATCTGGGTCGTAGTGCATGCACGACTCGGAGCATATGCCGGGGTAGTTTACATGTCAGACCTCACGAATTACATGCAAACCCCCCGCAGAAGAATAAATAAATGAATGAATTACTACATGAAACCGGATTATTTTCGTGGAAACCGGAGCACGTTCATTAAATTTTGGACATAACACGTTTATAAAAAATGACCGGACCGAAACCAGTCTAAGGGCCTCTTTGATTTTTCCCGCAAATAAAGGGCCTCTTTGATTCGCAGGATACTGAAAACACAGGAATGGGGAAAGTATGATGGCGATGAACCGAGACGAGGAGAACTCTAACTCAGTTAGAGGTTAGAGTTAGATTCTGACCCTGAACTAACTCTAAACCAAAGAGGTGTATGGATGGCAGGGTTAGATTGACAATAAATGCTCTATCTCAATCATTTGACTACTTTGGACCCTATTTCCTGCCGGATTTGGAGGGTGCTTGGATACATTTTAGTTCCATGACTAAAAGTAGTGGGACTAAAACTAGCTAGCCTCACCCATGCTTGGATCCAAATACTAAAGAGACTAAAATCAAGTTAATGAGCATTTATTATCCTCCAAACCCTCCAATCCAGAACTCGCCTGTGTTAAAGGAGAGGAGTTAAATGAGGAGAGAGAGGACTAATCCACATTTTAGTAGGGGTACCCCTGACTAATTTTTTTTAGTCTCAAGCTAGTTTTAGCCCCTCTTTAGTCAGGGGTACTTGGAACTTTAGCCTCTTAAAGAGACTATTTTTAGTCGGACTAAAATAAGTCCCTTGGATCCAAGCACCCTCTTGGTGTGGCCGGCTCTTCTGTGGCCTCCTCCCGCTCACAATTGACATAAACGAACCATCTATACAAATCAAGCATGCAAAACATGATAATTTTTACTTTGTCCATAAAAATGAGATATCCCACTTAAACATACAAGTCGCCAATCAAGCTTCACAAAATAAAAAAACACTTCATGAAACAAAGAATGAGCTAACTCATCACGGAAGTCATTCACGATAGGGAGGGAGACCGAAGCCCCTCACGCGCCAAGGGAGGAGCTTGCCATCGTCGCTCTGGAGGAAGGCTCTGTAGAGCCCAAGCCCCGGGAACCCCTCGGACGTTGGCCCTTGCTAGTTGAGGTCGACACCTGCATGGGTAGCAGGGCCGCTTGCCGCCGAATGGGAACTTAATCTTTGGGTCTCTAGAAATAATGCAAGCCTGTAACTAAAATACCTAGAAAGGTGAACTGAATCTTTAGGCCTCTAGAAATAATGCAAGCCTGAAACTGAAATACCTAGAAAGGTGAACTGAATCTTTGGGCCTCTAGAAATAATGCAAGCCTGAAAGTGAAATACCTAGAAAGGTGAACTGAATCTTTGGGCCTCTAGAAATAATGCAAGCCTGAAACTGAAATACCTAGAAAGGTGAACTGAATCTTTGGGCCTCTAGAAATAATGCAAGCCTGAAATTGAAATACCTAGAAAGG